>NC_064852.1:72770329-72935329 GCF_024139225.1 Suncus etruscus | reverse complement strand
GATACAGTTCTTAAACAAGATCTTTAAAGAAAGGAAAAAGGGGAAAAGAAAATGCTTATTTAAAAAAGGACAACAGAGACTAGGTAAAGAAAGTGATATCTGGATAAAACCCATTAATTTATATAACTTAGAAAAACAGAGGAAGCAAGCTCTTAAAATAAAATAAAATATGCTAAAGTTGGATATTTTAAAAATCGCCAGAAATAAAAATCTTATAACCATTTTTATAGTATATAATTAAATTAAGAAATCCCAATTCAAAGAAAACCTGTCTTAATCCACCTTTTTTTAAGCACCAAGTGGGGGAAAAATTCTTTACACTTCCAAGAAAATTGAAGGAAATTTACAGCATCTAATGAAGAAGTGGAATCTATAGGAATCTCAACACCTGGACATCCAAAGCCTTCATACTTTAATCTTTACACATAAAACTGAGGATTTGGATGTTTCGGAAGGTGATGGAACCAGCTACATGTCATATTCTCACATACAAAGTGAGTCCTATGAGGCAAACTTTACATATATATACATATATATCATAAGTTGTCTATGAGTATAGTATACATAGATTAACTGCCTCAGCTAAAGGAATAAATAAGGTGGAACAGTGAACTCATAGGGAACTGATGGAAGGATTTCATATGCAATGACTTGATGCCTGTATTTTGCTTAGATCAAATAAATATTACTATTATAGATCATGTTTTTAACAGGACACAAAAATATTCATTGGTTTTGTTCAAAATGAAATTCTTCAGAAGCATAGGACCTGCAGATCTGTCTCTGGTGCCATTGTGGCTCATTTATATCATGTCCTGTGCCTGTATTTCACAAGTTAGATGGCTAATTAGAGCTGTAAAATACAAAATAGTGGTACAAAAAACTCATCAACTCTGTCACCTACTCAGAAGTTCTTGTAATAGAAGGTGCAATAGCAGTTCAATACTTCTGTTGTTTCCTTCCTTCTAGGTCGAATGTTGTCAAGTAAAATCTTGCATGGATGATAACACAGTGTCAAAGATTGGCAGAAAACTTATTATTTACATCTTCTCTTTCTTTGTACACTGTATATTGTATATATATTAAAAACTGGCAACAAGGTATTTTGGAAAATTTATGCTGACAAATTTGAAAATGTTATAAAACAGAATAACCTAGACTAGTGGAAAAGGTTCTGAATTGCTATATGTGTTTTTTCATGCAATGAATAACAGTCCATTGTTAGAAGTCTGTTTGGGAGTGATGACTTCGGAATATTCTATACCTTTCAAAGACCCTTCTGAAGCCAGACCTGCCATTGAGCATGCAAAACAAGGAAGTAGCCCATCGAAACCACAAATGGAGAATTTGCTATACATCTGTAAATTAAAGCCTATCAAATAACATGGGCATTATAAAATTTGTGTTAAAACTGATAACAGCTTTACTGATTTACTGACAATGAAAATATATAGCATTTTTTCAGTTAGAGCATTTATCAACACTTGGCAACCCTGCACTAAGTTGACATGTAAGATGATCAAAATGGATTATGTAATCTTTCCCATTCATTTCTATTGATTTTGGTTATGATAAAATTCATCAGTGTGCCTGGAAACGCTCAGGCTGAAAGAGTCTGGTTGAAAAAAAAAAAAGGAGAGGGGATAAATAGTCAACAGAGTTATAATAGCTGAATATAATTTTAGAAAAGGATTGCACAAATACAGAAGATAGGCCTTAAAGATTCCAGCAACAAATTGCTAGAAATCCAGTAGTTTCATAAAATTGGATCCCTCTATGCAGAGATTTTCTTTTGAGATAAAATTACCAAAATTCAGGCTGATAAACAAGCAAGCCAAAACAACAAACAAAACATGTCAATGCCATTTAAACATTTTATGAAAATATTTTAAATCTTCTTAAAACTTCAAAAATAATCAAAGTTATTTCTCTTACTGCAAGTAACATGAGAATGCCAGCAAATGGACCATTTTAATCAGTTTTATTGATTCATGCGTTCAGTTCTTATTCAGTTAAAAACAAGGCACATTAAATACATCTTCTTATTGCTCTATAAATGCATGCAGCTCATTCTGTATATCAAAAGTAATAAATAATGGTGATAAAACACCAAGACAGTTATAAAAATGACAATCCAGCCTCAAACATAGTATTTAACAGTCCAATCTAGAACAATAACCCAACACAATACATAAAAGTGCCACATTTGAAACATGCAGTGTGTCTTTCCAGTGCAGTATTGTGTTTATATCTGATAACTCTTTAAAAACATAGTAGGGCTTTTTAATTCCCCAGAAAGAGATGACATAATGCAAAACAGTACAAGTTATAATAGTGTCATTGACTTCAATAGTATTACATTCATATGCCAAAAATCTTCTTAAATACACAAAAAAGGAGAAAATAGGATCGCTGATCATTCTTACAGTATGTTTATTAAAAGTAGTCAGAATGACATTTTTGTTGTACAAAAATGTAAGCTACACATTTTGGAAACAAAACAAAACTGGAAACAAAGACAGGATTGAGAACATGCATTTCACAGTAGAAATCCCAAAGTTACACTCAATAGAAAAGGAAAGCAAGAATATTGGCAACAGCATGATGGATATAAGGCAGACAACCTTGATTTAACAAATAACCCAGCATTATCACTATTGTTAGAACTATTGTAGGGGCTAATTAAAATTAGCATTCAACTAACTACCACAGACAGGGGTTCCTTCACCTGAATCCCCTTAATAAAGACTCTTGAAATAAATCGCTTAGGGAGAAGACAATCTGTGTACACACCTATTCAAAACCCAAAAAACCCACCTACTATCACATTATACGGAAAGAAAAATATATTTTCTTGGATTTGAAATCTGTTGTGAAGAGGCTCAAGCCCCCTGTTTCCCTTCTCTTTATCTAAAATCAGGTAAAGAAACTGCATAGATTTAATTAAGACTTTACGGGGAAATGCGGGGGTGCTTTATTCACAGGAAAAACTTGGAACTAGCTCATTTCCAAGAGGAGTTGGGATTGGTGAAGGAGGGTGTGTTTTAGAATGAGCAGATTTTTTCGCAAAAGCAGATATGTTCAAAAGAAAAGAACTGTGTACTCTTCTTTGTCCTTAAAGGAACTTCAAATATAGTAAAGATTGCATAGACCAGGCCTGTTTTACAACTAGAACTGTTTCCAGGCCAGTCAGATTAAAAGTCCAGTCCCTTCCATAATGGATTCAGGGAGGAAATAAGCCATCCTTATCTTGATCTAACCAGAAAATAAGAGAGAGCACAATATACAATATTGTAGTACATCATCTGAGATGGTTTACCTATTAAATTTCACTGGGTTCCAGAGAGTGAGATATATTGTTTTCACATAAAGAAAAACTAAGTTACAAAGACACATGCTTCTATAAGTCAGTGTGAAAAATTCACACCTTGAAAGGACAAAGTTAACCATGATACCAGGAAGCATCACTTCCAATGTTTAGTTTCCCTTTAGAAACTAGCAAGTCTAAACTTCGTTTAAAAACACAAAGGGTGAGCCAGAGTGATAGCCGATCTGAGAGACTGACCCAAGTTCAACCCCCAACATCCCATATAGTCCCTTGGGCCTGTCAGGAGCGATTTCTGAACACTGAGCCAGGAGTAACCCCTGATCACTGTCAGGTATAGCCCCAAAACAACAACAAAACAAAACAAAAAGGGCCAGGATGTAGTTCCATGTTAGAGCACTTGCTTTCTATGCGTGAGGGCCTTGGTTCACTACCTGGTTCCACAAAACAAAAATTCACATCTAGTTAAGATACTGCCTTTCTCCAGGTTTTCTGTTTGTTAAGCTGTGGGAGGGAGGGCCTGGCTCAGGCTTAGGTTAGTTTACTTCCACTGTTTATAAGACATACAGGCTCGTATCATATTTGAATGAGGGGTCAAATGAATCCCAGTGTATATAGAAATGTAAATATGTACAAAAGTTCTTCATGTACCAGTTCAAAAAACAAACAAACCAAAAAACTTAACCTTTCATCTGCTCAACTGATACCTGCCATTAAATGAAGGGATACATTTTTTTTATCACACTTAAAATCACATCTTATTTTTCTTTTGGTCCACACCTCGTGGTGTTCAGGAGTTGACTATGTGTTCAGAATTCACTTGTAGGAAACTGGGTGACCATATAGGATGCCAGGGATTGAACCCAGGACAGCCAAATGCAAGGCAAATGCCCTATCTAATGTGCTACCACTCCGGACTGTTATAATGTTATCTTGAAAGCCAAAAATAAAGGTATTTCATTTAAATAAAAGATTTTCACTTTATAAGATCAAACTTAATTAACAAATATTCAAATGGTTGATTAAAACCCCACCAATATAATTCAAAACCATAGTATATTGGCCCTTAAAATTTGGGACATGATTTGTTAAAATCTAATGCAGATTGAGTCTTGTTTTTGTTTTGTGATGCTCTGTATGTGTGGCAAGGAGGAGTATGTATGCAGTTTTCTTTTTCTCTTTCCCTGAGTTTAACAGAAGGGAAGAAGCTTTTAAAAAAACAAATATTCTTGGGGCCAGAGCGATAGTGCAGCAGTAGGGCGTTTGCCTTTCACGTGGCTGATCCAGGACAAACCTCGGTTTCATCCCCAGCATCCCATATGGTCTCCCAAGCCAGGAGCAATTTCTGAGTGCATAGCTAGGAGTAACCCATGAGTGTCACCGGGTGTGGCCCAAAACAAAACACAAAATCAAAAAGAACAAAAAACTTTATCTTGATTGTTACAGGATTATACCTTTTTTTGCAAATAAGTAAAATCAAAGGAAAGCTAAAGTCTATTTCTATCACCTGAACACTATATAACTCTCATAAAATGAAGAAATAAATAGGCCCTATCTGAAAATACTATTATTCCAAAACAAAGGACTGGGGACTGAAATTTGAACTGTCATTTAATCAATACAGTATTGTAATCCTTATTCTGATTATTACTGTAAAGATTTGAGAAATTTAGTCCCATTCTATTACCTCTAACTTGTCCTATAAATGCAAGTTTTAAAATAATAAAAGTAACAATCTTCATGGCAACTTTAATAGTCAAATACCAGCAGTGACTAGGAGGAAACAAAAAAGAATCTCTGAGATGGAACTATAAGTGAAACTCCCTAAAAATGTCAGTGCTACCAGTGGGGGCCTAGACAATGCTTTCAAGTTTTTCCTGAACACTTTTCTATCAACAGATCTAACTCTTTATTCCTTCTCCACTTTTACACTCTAGAACTAAAGTTGTATAACATTGCTGTAATGAAGAAGGCAGACGTATCACAGAAGTATTTATTAGTATTTCTTAAAGTATTCCTTAAAGTGACTCAACTGCCCATCAATTTCTTTGGAGAACACTATAATCTTAATTTTCAAAACCCTGTACATGTCACAAATTTTCCCCGATTGTTTGTTTTAAAATTCCTGCCCCAGAATTGATTTACAATGCATTTTATTTATTGATCTATTTTTATTAATTTGGTTTTGCTTTTGAGATACACCCCATGATGTTCAGGAGTTACTCCAGACTCTGCACTGAAAAATTGCTCCTGAAGGTTCTCAGGGGACTATGTGGATTTGTCAGAGATGAAATTTGGGTCAGCCAAGTGCCAAGCAAGTGTCCTACCCAATATGCTATTCCTCCGGCCCAATACTTTTAAAAAGGGAAAGATGGAGATTTTTGAGTCAAGCAAATCACCAAGTAAATGTAAAACATTATGAAATCAAATGTATTAAAAATGAGAAAAAAAGATAAAATCCACTTTTTAAAACTGGATTAAATTGCCAAAACAAGAGTGTACACCAACATCCTCAAATTTTGGAATGTTTCCCAGTGTTCTTAAAAAAAGAAAGAAAGAGAGAAAAAAGTAGCTCTACAGATCCACAAGCATGGAGTGGTGTAAGTCATCTCCAGTGGTTACATGATTTGTTGTTCCTATGTTTGCTGGCTGTGGATTTACTACTCAGACTCACAAGCCTCCACAACTTCGATCCACTGGAATAGGAACTCTTTTATCGAGATTCTCTTCTGCTGTTTTCATTAGAATAGCAAGCCGGCTTCCAGACACTCTTCCTTTCTGAATAGCACTCATCAACTGAAAGAAAATTAGCCAGAGTCAAAAAGCAGACTAGACCACTCCCTTACAGCTATATTTTAATAGATACCATTGATGTGGGCAGAGATGATTAAGTGATCCATCAAAAATCATAGCAGGATCACCTGCTCAACTAACAATACAATGCTGACTGTTAAAAATGGGGGAAAGGAACAGGTATTTCGTCACTGCTGCAAAAAACTTTATTCACATAGCAAATCAGCCTGCCTTGAAATGCAAACCGAATGCATCATTTTCTTGTCCATTAATATGCACACAGTACTTTTTTTTTAAAAGCAACTCAAATATTGGCATCTTTAACTCCATTTTAAGATCTTAAAAAGGAATATTGGAGATTGAGCAAAGACAAAATGTTGACCCATATTTAACTACTCTTTTTTAGTGGTTACTGTTTGACAACTTCAAGTCTCTTAAATCCAAATTCCTTAAAGACTTTTTAAGGCAATTTACATTTAAGTCCTTGAAAATGGACCCAGAGATCTACCTTTAGAATTAAAAGCACTCCACAGCTCAGATTTTAGCTAATTCATTTTTATCCAATGGATAAAATCAGAATTAGTCTTGAAATTACATGCAGTCAGCAGGCAAAGGCCTTTAATCTGGAAGATATTTTGCAATTATAAGCATGGGGATTTTTTCTTCCTTTTCGTGCTGATGGATTTTTAACTATTTACTTTTCTTGATCTCACTTCTCCAATTTCTAAATTTATTTTAAATAGAATTGATTTAGCCATTCATCATAAATATATGTATATAACAATTCTCAAAGTATTTTTAGGGTTACAGTGTTTAACCTAGAGAGATACATTTCTTAAAATGGCTCTGAATAATAGTCAGGGGCATCTGCCAAAGGGCTGGATCAGAATTTCATGACCGACCTTATTAAAAGCTGTTTTACAAGCTATTGCTGATTAGAGATGGACTCCTACATGCAGAAGTGTCATTAGAGCCCAAAGTTAAACTAAAGTCATGTAATCATGCACGGCTAGAGCTATCCTTCCAAGGGCGTTACTGAAGAAACATATTAAACAAAACATACAATGTTAAATTGATATTTACTGAAATGAACATATATTCTTAATGTTCAGAAAAGGAATAAGTTTTATTAGTAAAATCTAAAAACATCATTTGTGACAAATGGCATAACAGGAGTGATAACATATAAAAGAAAGACCAAGCATTTTGTCACTGATTATATGAGAATCTTAAAAGTGTACTACAGTCAACAAAACTGATTTTTCTTTAGTTATAAATATGTAGTGTACTAATTTCTAAAAGTTGAAGCTTATATTAAATATTACACATTTCTTGAAACTATTTATAAGAGAAAATAACAGGATATTTCCTGAGAAATAGAATTAGTATTTTAAAAGTAAAATTGTACTTGTACATTCATAAGTAGCAGCATGAGTATTTCACATATATATATATATATATATATAATTTGAAGATTATTTAAATTGATTTTTTACAAATTTATTTTTTTATTTTTTGTATGTTGGAGATAGAACCCAGATTAGTCAAATGCAAGGTAAGAGCTCTATCTCTGGTTCTACGTTGCCATATATTTCTAACAGCTTAAAATAAAGCAAGTCAATCATTTTCTTTCTTTTTCAGTATATATAAATTCTTTTAACATTTTAATAAAGAATAAGAACAACTCAAAACTATTTTAGAATATAAGGCAAATATTCTCTTATATTTGTGCTACATTTAATCTCAGATTAATCTTTGCAACTGAGTTCTCTGAAATCATTTTTTATTATTGTTTAGCATTTTATATATAAAAAAGACCCTTCACCAGTGCAACATTCCCATAACCAATGTCCCAAGTGTCCCTTTAAATAAATAAGTAAATAAGAATAAATAAGAATAAATAAGTAAATAAGTAAATAAAATTTTATCTTATTTACACTCAAGAAAATCACTTAAAACCCAATCTATGACATATTGAAAAAATCAGATTTTTATTGTTTTTAAAACCCCAAGTCCTTAGTTTAAACTCTTAAATGGTTGCTTTATTTATAATACACATGAAATAAAATGTTATATCTTTGTAGAAAACTTCTGGAATCATAAAGTAAAAAATTTCCCAAGAGAAAAAAAAACAAACAATACATTAATTAAAAGATTTCAGATCCTCAAGTGCAAATTTTAAACTCAATTTATAATATGCATTTAGCATACATTTAGCTAAACAGTAAACTAAGGAACTAAATTCTCAATTTTTATAATGCTGGACACAACCTGTGAAATTTTCTGCATTTAGATTCAACAATGCTCTTATCTGCAGCTCATCTCCAGAGAGACAATTACCATTTCCTTTGCCTTGATCTTGTTTGTTTAACTTGACACAGTGAAGAAAGGGCTGACATTGACCAAAATCCCCGGCATTAATTTATTTCATGTTCAGCATTCATCATTGCCATAGTGCAAGCAAGACCTGGCATTCATTTGAAATACCTGCCCAAGAAGCACTATAGCAAAGAAGCTGGCTGCCTGGAAACCAATAATTCTTTCTATGATCATTATTCTATAGGCATCTACAAATAATATGTGGGTTTGTTAATTCCATTTTTTAAGAAATATGTAAATAATGACAGAAAATTCATAAGTTCTTTTAATTAAAAATTAAAATAACAAAAATTATTTCCTTTGTGATTACAATTAAACGTTATAGTCTTGGGTACATTAAATGCTCAAATTATATGTGGACTGTTCCTTAAAACTTCAAAATAGATATCTTATACTTTCTACATCTTTTATAATATAGAAATATAATATGCTCAAGAAATATGTCTGAGTTTCAAATGAATATAATAACTTTTTAAAACTTCTTCCATAAAATAACCCATTGCTTTCTACTAAGAAATACTGTGTTGCCTCTCTTGCCGTAGGTAAATAATGGTCCCTCAGTGGTATTACATGGTATATTTCTTTAAAAAAAAAGCATACTTTTCATTCAGCCCTTTAAGCCATAATTAACTTAAATTTAATCTAAATTGTCCAATACAGAAAAAATTACACAGAAAAGAAGAAAATGAGCATGTACCACATAGAGCCACACACACTTAAAAACAGACATAGCAGCCTTTGCTGGTTTCAACTTTCTTCTTTTTTTCTGGAAGAAGGGTAGACCATGTGGACTTAAAATCCATTATTTAACATCCATTGGCAACCAGAAAGATTGATTCTTTTCCACACAACTCACCTGCAAAAATTCATTGAGTTCAACCTGTCCATTTTTGTTCAAATCTACCTCATTCAGAATTTCATGTAGTGTATTTTCATCCATCTGGACATCAATACTCTAAAGAAAAACACAAAAGGAGAAGACAATAGAAAATTAGAAGAACCAATGTATTAAATTACCAATCTTTCAAAATTTAAAATAACATATTAAAGAAGAAAGCACTTATTGAGATTATATCACCTATTATAACTTTTTAGAGTATTTTAATACAGATGTTGAATAAAAAAATTATTTACCTCTAAAACTCGCTGAACATCAACAATGGTAATAAAGCCCTTTTGGTCTGCATCAAACTTATGAAATCTTTTCTTATACCTGGAATACACCATTAAATTAAAAAAATAGTATTTTAATACAGATGTTGAATCAAAAATTATTTACCTCTAAAACTCACTGAACATCAACAATGGTAATAAAGCCCTTTTGGTCTGCATCATACTTATGAAATCTTTTCTTATACCTGGAATACACCATTAAATTAAAAAAATATATATTTAGGTAGGAGAATATAAAAGAAAGAGAGCTAGAAACTTATTAGAAGTACCTGTCAATGTCTGAAGCCTGGAGGCTGATTTCAGAGCGATCTGTTAACTGTTCTGAGCGAGATTTATAGCCCATTTCATAATATAGAAATTTCCTGGCCGTTTCAAGTTCTTTCTGAAAAACAGGCACATACAAAGTTCAAATATTTATGGAAAGAACTACTGATTGCCTTATTTTTTTTTCTATTTCAGTTGGCCTTCAAAAAGAAGTTCATACTCATTTATCTGACCAGCGTAATTACTTCCAGTTTTACAAAAGATAATTTACATTCAGAAACCTACCATGATCAAGATACAGAATATTACTATCACTCTAAAACCTTTCTCATATGCTACCTGTACACTTTCCTCTCCCTCACCTTTAGGAATGGTCTGCTTTCTGAAAAGCAAAACTTTCCCTTTTCTGGAATTTCACATGTACAGTATATGTAGTCTTTTAAACAATTTAGCTATAAGGCAATGACTCTGAGATTCATTCATGCTGTTCCATTTTTAGTATTCTTTTCAGTGCTGACTATTCTCTTACTCTATAGCTTATCAAAACACAGAGTAAAACAGCCTTGTAATTCAGTTAAAAAATTACTTGAACAAATAAAAAGATTAAAACAACTTTTATGATCTGGCAAGTGCTAAAACAGAGATCATGGTATTAACTGAGATTCTGTCACTAGGATACTGAAAGTTGAGTAGAAGTTATCGTCATGAGAAAAACAATCTATTCTAAATAGTAACTTTTTCTGCTTTGGGTTCAACTGATAATTAGTTTTTATCATACCACTTTGCTGCTCAAGACCAAATGACTTACTTGTATGACTTATTATTAATAAATATCTAATTTCTGCACACAAACATACATACACACAACCCCAAAGGATGTGAACTTGGATATGTGATTTAGCTGGCCAGTGGGAGATGAACGAATATATGTTGTCACTTTCAGTAAAAGCTTTAAAAGCAACTGCACAGTTTCATTTATCCTCTCATCCTATACCATGAGAAGATAAAATCCAGTCAGAAAATCAGAAAAGTTCTATCATTTAATAAACAGCCCTTTATATTATGAATGAAAAGTAAGTATTTGCTATGTTTGTTATATAGAACTCCCTAAAAAAGCTCACTAATACAAGACTTAAATTCCCCCAAAAGAGGCTGGAGAAAGTGTTCAACAGGCTGGCAAATGCTCTGCATGCTTTACATGACAGAGACCTGGGTTCAGTTCTCAATGCGACATGGTATACTAAGCACAACTGGGAGACACCCTAGCATAGAGCATGGAACAGCCTCTCACAATGACTGGATATGTCCCTCTCACTACCCAAAAATAATTTCCCAGAATTTCCATCAAAGAATTTTACTAATCCAAGGATTTCCAAATTTTGATCTACCTAACAGCACAGTGGAGAGAAAACATATTTGTATGAAATGTGCTGACGTGTTAGATTCTGTCAGAGACAAGTCAGTATATATACATGATAAATATACAATATACATATGATAAATATATAATATACATAAAACTAGTCTATGAAGTCATTGAGAATATGCTATAGAGCAAATTTCTCTAAATATAGGTAATTCACTATTTAAAAAAAATAGGACTATTTTTCTGTTGCTTCATTTTTCTGTTGCTTCATTTTTTTGTCAAACTAGCTCAAGATTCATTCATCTCCTTGGCAATGCCACCTGTGATGCTGCCCTCTAAGAGCAAGCTCTTCCATAATTCATGTCCTTCGACTGCCAATGTAATGTATCCAACCTCGATGGAACAAGGAATCATGGCATTTAAAACCAGAAGAGATTTTTTCCCTACAACTCACCCAATGTACTTCACTAATTTCACATTTCCTATACACCATTCTAAAAAATAGAAACATGAGTCCTCCATCTAAAGAATTTTAATAAGATGGTGACTCAATACAAATAGAAACTCTTTACAGGGTAAGTCAGTACTTAAAATTTTGTTGTTTAAATTAATTAAATCCGTCTCACTATATTTTTCTAAGTTGTGGAGTCTAGCAAAAGTTTTCTAGAATGAGGTGAGGCATTCTTACATCCTAATAGTTGGAGAGTGTTTTGGTTTCTTTTGCTTTGTCTTCTCAGATCACACTACAACAATGTAAAAAAAAACGGCTATAATCACATGCTTCCCTTTTTAGAGTTCCATTCAGTATAAACTACTCTTCTGCATAAAACAAGAATTCAAACCCCTACCTGGTAATTTTATCCAGACGACTACTGTCTATCATATATTACAATTATTGTTAGAAAACCACAATACTTTAATAGAGTCTGCAAGTACCTAGAAGGGAATAACTACCAGCTTCATCAATCTAGATATATGACTTCTATTAATGCAGCTTAAGACTGCAATTGCATTTGGAGGCAGCCATGATCCACAGTTAACCACTATGCATTTACAGTTAACAAAAGCCATATTTCTTTTCCGCATATACTACTGTTAAGCCTTGTCAAATCTATAGTGAATAGATCGAGTTGTTTTTCTACTTAATGTAAGGTTTGCCATTTATCTCTATTAAATTATACCTAATGAAATTTCACCCATTGCTTCCATTTGTCATGAAATATTCAATCCCTTTCAGTTTCTTATTATTAGTGCACCAAGACTCATGCCATCAACATTGTAATGTAAGTGCTTCAACCAAAATATGCTGTGGTAAAGACCAATAGGAGAGTTTGCATGACCAGTCATCTAGATAGTGCATCTGAAGCCAATAGTCATCATTCGGTTAAAAATACATCAATATTACAAATACAGATCATGGAACTTTATAAAATGTTTTAAGTAATCAAAGTTCTTTTTATGAAAGACATTACTTTCATCTAACGATCTGGTTGTTTTTGCTGATAAGAAAATGAGATGTCTGGGACCATATTAACTAGCCCACACTACAGCACCTTAAGTTCTGTTTGCTCCCCTACTCTTTCACTGGAGGTTAATCTCTGGCTAACACCATCGGTCCTACTCAGAATAAGAAGTAGATTACTTCCTTTCTGCTAGGACTAGCAGGCTCTCTATTCACCTGCATCAGACTATGCCATAGCTGTTGAACAGCAAATACAGATTATGTCCAGAAAATTTCACAGTGCTCATAGCTATACTTCTTATCACTGGGTGAAGATGGGCAACGTAGAAAAATAGCAATTTACCACCTAATCCCTTAGAGTATCCAGAAGGTCTAACTACAAAGACTCTTCCTTAGCACAACAGAAACTAGGAAACCAATGGAGAATATGAGACTTAAAAGTTCAATGAGTGAAAACAGTAACATGGAAGATACAACTAACACCATCCTGTAAACCCTATAAACCCTGAGAATATTATTTTAATGACACCATAATGAGGATATTTAATGAGCTCAAAAAAAAATGATTGCATAAGTAGTCAGAAAAGCAGAAGAAAGTATGAGAGCTGAAATGAGAAAACTCTAAGTATAGACATGAAGAGTATATTAAATAATATAAAACTAATTCGATATAAAAATTATACAAAAAGTCTGAATGGGGCGAGAGCAATAGTGCAGCAGTAGGGCATTTGCCTTGCACGTGGCCAACCCAGGACAGACAGGGTTTGATCCCCGGAGTCCTGTATGGTCCCCCAAGCCAGGAGCCATTTCTGAGTGCATAGCGTGGAGCAAGCCCTGAGAGTCACCAGGTCTGGCCCCAAAACAAAACAAAAACGTCTGAGCATTATAATAACAGTAGAGAAAAAAGAGCAACTCAAAAAAGAGAAAGGAAACCTCCAGAAAACAACCAAAAAAAAAAAAATGGGAAAAATGGAAAAAAATAATGAAAAGCATACCCAGAGAACTATGGGAAGATTTTAAAAGAAACAATGCAAGAATCAATAGTATCCCTTAGGAACAGGAAAGTGAGTTTGATAGATAATTAATGAAGAAATCATAATTAAGAACTCCCCAGGGTTGAATAAAGGCCACCAAATACAACACAAAGGGTGCCATTAAAACAGACTCAACTGGGGCCGGGCGGTGGCGCTAAAGGTAAGGTACCTGCCTTGCCTTCGCTAGCCTTGGACGGACCGCGGTTCGATCCCCCGGTGTCCCATATGGTCCCCCAAGCCAGGAGCAACCTCTGAGCGCATAGCCAGGAGTAACCCCTGAGCGTTACCGGGTGTGGCCCAAAAACCAAAAAAAAAAAAAAAAAAAAAAAAAAAACAGACTCAACTATAAAAACTCCCAAGACACAATGTATTCAGAAAGATAAAAAAAAAAAACAAAAAACAAAAACCTTGCAGCCAGAGAGATAATGCAGCAGGTATGCGTATGCTTTGCATATGACAAATTTGGGTTTGATCTCCAGCACCACATAGTGGATCCTGAATACTCCAGGAGTATAGAGCCAGGAATAAACCCTGAGCACAGTTTGGTGTACCCCCTCACTAAAAGAAGATGATAAAAATCAAAAAGAAAATACTGAAAGCAACAAGATAAAATAAAAACTTTCATACAAAGAAAGGAAAATCGAAGGCTTTGTTTATCAAATTGATCTTATATGGGGGTGGTGGGTAAGGTGTCCTTTGAGACACTGGTGAAGAAAAGTGGAAAATGGTGTTGGAATGCAATATACATGAAGTGTGATTAGCAGTATTATAAATCCAGGTATCTCAAAAAACTTTAAATAGTAAAAATGTTTAAAGAAAATAACATGCATGAAATTATTTTTCCTAGCCAATTACATACCATAGTTCATCACTAAACTTCTAGCTCACTACTAAGATAATTCAAGATGCCAGCAATTAGAAAATGTCCAATAAATGCTAAAAACCTCAAGCTTATAGGGCACAAACAATATTTTATTCTCCTCCTCTCTCCTTCTAGAATTATTATTTTTTTTTTTTTTGGTTTTTGGGCCACACCCGGTGACGCTCAGGGGTTACTCCTGGCTATGCGCTCAGAAGTTGCTCCTGGCTTGGGGGACCATATGGGACACCGGGGTATCGAACCGGGGGATCGAACCGCGGTCTGTCCAAGGCTAGCGCAGGCAAGGCAGGCACCTTACCTTTAGCGCCACCGCCCGGCCCCTCCTTCTAGAATTATTTCAATTTTTCTTTATAAAATTACTTTGCCTGCTTTTGACCTCTGATTCTGTTTCTCTCACAATATTTTAATGCCTAAGAGCAGTTAAGTAATTCACCTGTAGATTATGCTATAATACCTAATTTATCTGAACTCTTGGATAAGCTTATTTAGAGTAGCACCCCATTTTCACTTATCAGCCTTAATTTTATTCTTTCACACTGAAAAATCATTTTCTTTGTTAAAGAAGTGGTGCAGGGGCCGGTGAGGTGGCGCTAGAGGTAAGGTGTCTGCCTTGCAAGAGCTAGACAAGGAAAGATCGCGACTGCGGTTCAATCCCCTGGTGTCCCACATGGTCCCCCCAAGCCAGGGGCAATTTCTGAGCGCTTAGCCAGGAGTAACCCCTGAGCATCAAATGGGTGTGGCCCGAAAAACAAAACAACAACAACAAAAAACTCAAACAAACAAAAAAGAAGTGGTGCAATGTAAGAGAAAAGGGGGAAATGAAAGAAGATAAATTTGTATTAAACTGTGGGTTAACTAATTCCCCTTTTCTCTATCACTAAGTAATACTGCTCTAGTCACTTTAAGCAATGATCAAGGTTGGACCTTTATCTTCAATCTTTCTAAAGGCTTTATAGATGTTTTTAGCAATTTTTAAGAGAGCCAACTCCTGCCACTATTTGTAGACATCCACATTATTACTAGAAGGTCTGTTGTTGTTAAATACTTATCTATCACTGACTGCAAATTTGGCCATATATCTGCTTGCTTTCTTCTACCACTCCATTTTTTCGCTTGCTTTCCATTTTCGTCCTCATTGGAATTCATTTGAAAAGAAATTCTGTGTTGTTAGACTGTAGCAATCTACGTTAGTGGCCTTTTGTTTAAAGTCTCTCAAATGCATGTTTTATCTAAAGGTTATAAAATCGACCAAATACTACTGTAGCATTTCACCAAAATATATCCCAAACATTTGAGTCTCTACTCGGCAGCCCAAGTTGGATTTCTCTTGAAATAATTTCTTTTATAGAAACTGATGATGAGCAAAGATATTTTATTTACTTTCATTTCTTACTTTTGTAAAGAATGATAAATCTTACCTTAGTTTTTTTAATTATAGTTTTAATTATAGGACAATAGAAAGTTTAAAGGCACCAAATCTTCACTAAAGAAATAGGTTAATTTACTTAATTCAGAATTTTATAATTCATTTAGACCATGCAGTGATATTTTCTCTTATATTAATTTATACCCTGTAAACAATAGCTCAGTCATGCCATATTCTATTCCTTTATCAGCCTTCAAACCTTTTAGACAAGGCCTTATTCCCCAAATGAGTTTGACCAGATTGGTTGTATTTAGACTTGAGCCGGGCTCTTCTAAATCTAAATTTTGGAAAAATACACACATATTTCTAAAGTATATATGTGTTGTAAATATACTGAAACAATAAGATATTCGTTATTCCCCTAAAATATTTGGAATAGTGCTCAGTATACAAGTCACTCATTAAGTATTGACTGGTAAAACAACTACAATTCATCTACAGAGAGTTATTTATCACCTTGTTCCTCTTTCACTTTTGCAGGTTAAATAATCCCAATGCTTTTAACCTTTTCTCACAAGTCCAGCTTTCTAACCTTTAATTTTTTTCCCTCCTCCTTTGTTCTCTCTAGACTGTTCACAGCTCTCATTAATACTCCTATGTCTCTAATACTGAGTAATAACTTAAGCTCTTTTATTTCTGATACTGTGTTGAGGGGGATGGAAGAATATTTCTGTGTATCTGAGTATATAAATCTTTTATAAAATTTTAGTTGCAGCTAAATTTAGATTCCTCAGAGGCCCTGAACACAAGCAGTTTATAGAATTTTCTTCCTTTTTCCTACCTCCTACATGTAGCCTGATTCCTGGCACAATATATCTTCCTGAATATTTAAATGATTCCAACCAAAACTTTTACAAGAACACATTATGCTCAATCCTTTTATATGGTAAAAAATGATTGGCAGCAGCACAAGTATAGTAGGTTTTTCCCTGTATTTCTTCTGCATATAGTTTCAGTTAAACCATAACTCAAAACTGAAAAAACTATAAAATAATTTTACCCAATCAGAGGGCAGTGTGATGAAAGTGCATACTCTAGAATTAGTTACTTGGCTTCAATTCCTGTCCATGACTTATTAGTTGAAGGACATATTGAAGGGCTACTTAAGGACATATCTAACATCTGACTAAACAGCACATTCTTTAAGCAAAAATTAAAAAAAAAATCTGTTGGGTAAGGAGCTTGCCTTGTACATAGTCAACTGGGGTCTGATCTCCCAGTATCTCATATAGTTCCCAGAGAACCACCAGGAATAATTTCTGAAAGCTGAGACAGAAGTAACCTCCGACATCAGTGAGTGTGGTTCATATCAAGCAAACAAAAACCCATTTCTTGTTTCATCTTACTAAACCACTCAGAATATTTGATACAGCATATTACTTACTTATTTTTGAAATATTTGCTCTCTCATCTAATGTGTTACAACTCTCTTGATTATTCTTATACCTTCTCCAACCCAAGTATCCATTGTTTTCTCTCCCACTTGGTTTCTGAACTCCCTAACTGCTAAAGACTAAACTGCTCCAGGACTTAGACTTTGAGTTTTCAAGATTTAACTACACAAACTATTTAGACATCTTATCCCATTAACTGGCTTAAATACCAACTAAACATTCTAACTCTATTTCAGTATACACCCCTTAATTACAAATTAATATAGTCCATGATCTGGTTTATATTTTAATAGAATCACATAAAGTAGGGACATTAGCAGGAGGAAAATAAACAATTACAATAATTCATATAATATTGGTAGTCTGAATAAAGATGACTGAAAATGTTCATGTTCAGCAATGAAATCGCCCCATTATTTGGGAGTTGCTGATAGACTGAGATCAAGTCTGATACAACAAAGAATATCAGAGCCACAATAGGTGAAATACCTAATTGTGAGATGGGAAGTTGTGGGTAGTTTATAGAAATTTAAGGAAGCAGACAAGAGAGATAGTACAACAGGTAGGGAATTGGCCTTGTTGTATGAGGCTGATCCAGGTTTGATCCCAAATAATCTGATATGATCTCTCAAGCTCACCTGGAATGATCCCTGAACACAAAGCCAGGAGTAGGCTCTGAGTACCATTGGATGTGGTCCAAAAACAATGCCACCATTGGCATTGGGAGAGTGGGGGAGGTAGAAGTTCTGAGAAAGTGCTATACTGGTGTCAAAATCCTTATGTTGAAGACCTAACTTACAATGTGATAATATGAGGATATGGTGTTTGGAGGGATAAATAGATTCAGGTCTTGATGAGTTAGTACCCTAATAAGAAAAGTTCTCTCCCCCTTTATTACTCTATTTCTCTGTCCTCTCTTTCTCTCCATCTTCTCTCTCTAACTCCTCACCTCTTTTTCTCCATTATGCGTATGCAACAAATAAGTAGCTGTTTAAAAGGCAGGAAAAGAAGTTTTCATTTTTAAAATATTTATGAAAATGCCTCTCTGTAGGAGTGGTTCAGTTTAATTAGAAAGGGCAAAGATCATCTGCTTATTACAAGTTAGGCCAGCCTATATGAATACCTAAGTATTGTTGGCTTTATTATTTTTAATTTCGGGATAAATATAAATTCTCAAATGATACAAAACAATAAGATTTAGTGGCTAGGTGATAAAACCACTATTTTCTGAAAAAGGCAAATTCCTAGGAATGAAAATTTGACTCCAACAAATTTTAAGTGTTTATGATTAAAAGCAGAAAAAAAAAAGTCAACCCACATTCCATAGCTGCCTTACTTTATCAGGAAACATGGTCACAAGTATAAGAGCTATTTTTCTTAGGAGAAATTTCCAGAAACAAACTAAATTTTGGTACTAAAACATGCAGTTTTCTAAAGACTTTAACTACATATATAGAAATCAGAAAATCTAAACTCATCATTAAAAACTACTAATCAATCATGACACTATGCATGTTTATAATGGAAGTCTTTGGTCATAAACACTTCTATATTATACCTGTTTCTTAACATCATCCCAATTCAGCTCTCTGCCCATGAGCTCAACAATCCTAGGGAGGGCTTCCTCTGCAGCTTGGACGTTCAGGAAGGCCAGGCGAGTGCGCCGTGAAATCATATCCACTGCAGTGCAGGCATACTCCTTAATCCCGTATTTTACCTACATGTGAATTAAAATCAAAATAGATAACGTAGAACTTAAAAAAAATAAAAATAAAATATTTCACTTACAAAACAAACAATACTTATAAAAAAAATCACACATTTCTTTACACCTAATTCTGTGGCAGTTATATAATAGTGACATCATAGAAGTTCTGCATCTGGCTGCAAGGGTTTGGAAAAGAGGATAAATTGAACTTGAGTTAGTGCCTTCTTCCTGAATAGAACTTGGCAAAAGATGCAAAGTGATTATCAGCCACAAAAACCACCTCTCTTTAATCATAATGTGGATGTTAATTTACATAGTTAAGTAGATAAGAAATAAGTAGGTTACAATCTCACTTCTGCTGATCAAAGTTTTCTGTGTTACAGTAACCACAAGACAGGTTGTCGGTAGAGCCCAACTGACTGGCAAATGCTTACAAAACACTCATATTTAGATATAGTGTCTTACTAAAGCAAGAGCTCTAATTTCATAAGCATGAACTATGAAACCTTAATGATAAAATCTTTAAATCTCTGAGAAGAGTCCAATCAACCTAATTCAGTAGGAGTCAGGGTACATGCAGGTGTCCTGGCTTTGATGCTCAGCACCTCTAGGTCTCCTGGGAACTACCAGGAGTAAACTTATAACACCAATCTGGGGGGTTGAAGCTATAGCACAGCAGTAGGGTGTTTGCCTTGTAAGCGGCTGATCCAGGACAGACTTTGGTTCAATCCCCAGAGTCCCATTTGGTCCCCCAAGCCAGAGCAATTTCTGAGCACATAGCCAGGAGTGACCCCTGAGTGTCACAGGGTATGGCCCAAAAAGGAAAAAAAAAAAGAGTATGGTAATACAGTAACACCAATCTGGGTGTGGCCCTTAAAAAAACAAAACAAAAATAACTATAAATTTAGGAAAGAGGGAACCAAAAATAAATTAATAAGAATCGGACAACTCTGAAGAAAAAAATTATATTTTCTATCATCATTATTATTATCACTATAAGTAACACTGCTATTTTGTAAATAAATGATTTTTTTTTTGGTGGTTTTTGGATCACACCCGGCAGTGCTCAGGGATTATTCTTGGCTCCAGGCTCAGAAATTGCTCCTGGCAGGCACGGGGGACCATGTGGGACGCCGGAATTCAAACCAATGACCTCCTGCATGAAAGGCAAATGCCTTACCTCCATGCTATCTCTCCGGCCCCATAAATAAATGATTTTGACGGGAAAATATAGGTTTGAGCTAAGAGAATAAACAACTATCAATTTAGTTATCTGTAACTTTATTTTGATTTTCTATTTTTATTTGTTTTTAGGCCAAACCCAGCAGTGGTCAGAGCTTAATCCTGGCTCTGTGCTCAAAAAATCATATAGACCTGGATCAACAGCATGCAAAGCAAATATCCAACCTGCTTTACTATTTTTCAGGTACCAGCTTTATGTAATTTTTAAAGAAGATGAAAAATAAATAGAATAAGAGTATCCCATGGCAGATAGAATACTTCCGAATATGTGAATATTATTTGCATACCTCCGCTTCAATGTAGGGAAATTCTGACACAAGACGTACTCCAACAACAGGCCATCTTTTCCCAGTCACACTTGCCATTTTAGCCACCTCAAAAGCTCTGTCACCATAAGTGGTAGCAAGATGTTGTGCCACCTAGGGAAATAAAACTGCATTAGTCAGGAACTGTGATTATTAACTTCTAAATACACTGCCAAGAGAAAATAAAGGTTTTATTGGGTTTTGGGGTTGTTTATTTTCTACAGCCTATAACTAATAGTTCTGAGAGAGGATTAGATCTTGACTTTCTGGGAGGAAACCACTTGAGTTCTGAATGCTTAGGCTAGCACTAACTCTATAACACATGTATCAATGCATCAGTGACTGATGAACATTCAGTTTCATTCTGCTCTTGTTAGCACTTCTGAAGAACAGCTTTCTTTATGCCTGAGGTATAAAAAAAATCCAAAGAATTTAGGATGCTCTGTCTGCTGGAAGCAAATCAAATAGTATAAGAATTTTTAATAGAAATTAAGATGCATATTGCTTTTTAGGCACGATCAAGGCAAAGGTATAATGATTTTGTTTTAATAGCTGAATCCCATAACACATAGACAGTAATAAATACAGCAACAAAGGACCCCAAATCAGCAAGATCACATGATTGCCAATTGTGTTATAGGCATTACTGAGATTCAGAATAAGAAAAATGATGTGGGGCCGGGTAGGTGGCGCTGGAGGTAAGGTGTCTGCCTTGCAAGCGCTAGCCTAGGAAGGACCGTGGTTCGATCCCCGGTGTCCCATATGGTCCCCCCAAGCCAGGGGCGATTTCTGAGCACATAGCCAGGAGTAATCCCTGAGCGTCAAACGGGTGTGGCCCAAAAACCAAAAAAAAAAAAAAAAAAAAAAAAAAAAAAAAAAAGAAAAATGATGTATGTAGTAATGCATACTCACCTCACTTTCAAGTCCATAATCCTGCACAAGCCTAATATAGAGTGTGGGGCTCCAATCTTTACCCCCTTGAAGAAAGAGCCCAACTGTTTTACTTGGTCCTGCCTTCAAATTATGAGCCTTGATAGCAGCATTGATTGTATCTTCTGCCATAGACCGATATGTTGTCCACTTTCCACCTAAAAATAAGTCGAGAAATAACTAATTATGCTGTGATTCCTATATTTTAGAAGACATGTTATTGATTCATTAATAACAAAACCATTTATAACAAATAGGGCAAAGTCATGGCAAACAAATATGATGGCAAATGTAGGGAAGAAAGGCTGCATTCAAAATCATAAAAATGTTCCTCTTCATAAGCATGAAGAGATTCTAGTGTCACAATTTAACTTCAACTTCTCGCTCAAGCATGCCAAAATAGCAAGGCTCAGCAGTTCCCACCTGCTATAGTGATGAGACCGCTCTCACTGATGTCCACAATATGATTCCGGGAGATAGACTGAGTGTCCGCTGAGTTGGGGTTTGTGACAAGGGGACGAATACCACTCCATGCAGCCAGGACATCACCTCTTCTCACTGGGAAGGAGCAATGAAAGGGGTTAAGAGGATTACTCAGTAACATTTCAACAAAAATAAAATAGTTGACAGTAAAACCTCCCTACAAGAAATAAACAAGTATGTACATTAGATGGAGAAAAAAAATCCAATATATAAATATTAAGGGAGCAAATACAAGATGAAAAGTCCCCAAAATTACTGTTACAAAGAGAATTTTCAAAAGAAAAACAAAACTAAGTAACTTGAAAATCACTGACACTGGAGATTAAAAAAAAAGGAAACCAAAGAAATAATTGTTAGCTATCACCCCTCAGCTGGAACAATCTGAACTAATTAGTAATGACCTCAAAAAGGTTAAAAATGTCTGAGTCTGGTTTACAAAACCATATGCTAGGACTACTATTAGACTCAACTTCTTTATTCACATTAGTTTCAATTACATTTTCCATTACATTTTCCATACCAAAGAGCCAACGAAGTGCTCCAATCTAATAGTGGCCTAATGATCTACTGTGGGGAGATAAATGACTGGTTGGTTCACCTGAACTTTAGTAAAATAGTTATTTCATCTTTATAAAATAAATATGTGAATGAGCCAGAGTAACAGCAGAGTGGGTAGAGCATTTGCCTTGCATGTGGCTGGCCTGCGTTCTAGCCACAATATCCCATGTGGTCCAAGCAATTACTGAGTACAAAGCCAGGAGTAATCCCTAACACCACCAGGTTTAGCCACAAACAAAACAAAAGAAAAAAAACTCTAAAAGACAAGTGAAGAGCCAGAGCAATAGTACAGTGGGTAGGAAGTCTACCTTGCATACAAAGTTTGATCCCTAGCATCCCATATTGTACTCTGATCTTGCTAGAAGTAGTTCAAGGGTGCAGAGGCACAAATAACTTCTGAGCACTGCCCAGAGTGGTCCAAAGAACAAAAGAAAAGAAAAGAAAAAAAAATAGACATGTGCATTTCTCATTCACCAGAATTGCACATTTGTAAACCTCACTTGTAAACATCATCTTCATCTTACTCTCAGCCACTATCCATATAATAAGGCAATGAGAAATTGGAAATTGAGACACATAAGAATTATAGTGAATCCTCACCTTAAACCACTCATATAAATATCACAAGGCCAGTAAGATAGCATAGCAGATTGGAGTGCATGCTTTGCATTGCAGGAGTGCCAGGTTAGATTCTGACCTGAGTATAACAATTACCCCCAACTTGGAACAAGCTCTCCACCCACAAACTAAGCACCACATGGTATGGTCTAAAATCCAAAACTGAACACAACAATAAAAAAAAAATTCAAACTGGAAGCCAAAGAGAGAGAGAAGGAATAAGGTACATGCTTTGCATGCTGAGAGCCCATGAGTGTAAAGTCAGGTGTAAGCCCTGAGTATTGATGGGTGTGGCTCAAAAACAACCAAAATAATCCTCAAATAGGATATATTATATGTATAAATATAAACAAGTATATATAAGCTAAATGTAAAATAAAAATTCAAGAAAACTGAAGAGGAAAACATTATCTATAGTTTAACATAATTTAACATCACATAAATATTTATAGAAATAAGCCATGATTTCTTGCATATAACACCAAAAAATGGAGTCTGAACAGTAGCAGAGTGGGTAATGCATTTGCCTTACACCCAGCTGACCCAGGTTTGATACTCGGCATCCCATATCATCTACTTAGCCTGCCTGGAGTGATTTCTGAGTGCAGAGCCAGGAGTAACTCCTGAGTGCGCTGGGTGTGGCCAAAGAAAACAAAAACCAAACAAACAAACATACAAAAAACACCAGAAAACTTTTAAAAAGGATATAATCAAAGAATGAAAGGCAACTTATACTATGGGAGAAAATATTTGAAAAAGATCATATAAAGAATTTATATTAGACTATTATCTCAAATCCCTAAATTCAATAACGAAAAAAGACAAACCTGCTTAGAAAAATGAATAAAAAATATGAAATGATATTTCTCCAAAGATATAAAAACTGGTCCATATTCATATAGAAAAGAAGCCCAAATATCACCAAAAAGAGAACTGAAAATGAAAACCACAATGATATAGTATTTGATATCTGTTAGGATGGTATATAAAATATAAGAAAATGGAAAACATATTTAAACAAATATCTATATATATTTGGAAAAAACCTTCGCACATTGTGATTGAAGATAAAATGATACAGTCACTGTGAATAACATCATTGAAGTTTCTCAAAAATTTTAACATAAACTACTATATCATCTAGAAACTATACTTTTTATATGTCCAAAATAACTGAAAGAGGAAAGACTTGTACATGCCATCATTCACAGAAGAATTATTTATAATAAAGAATATAAAAGCCGGGCCTGGAGAGATAGTACAGCGGCATCTGCCTTGCAAGCAGTCGATCCAGGATCAAAGGTGGTTGGTTCAAATCCCGGTGTCCCATATGGTCCCCCGTGCCTGCCAGGAGCTATTTCTGAGCAGACAGCCAGGAGTAACCCCTGAGCACCGCCGGGTGTGGCCCAAAAACCACAAAAATAAAAAGAATATAAGAGCCGGAGAGAGAGAGAGCATGGAGATAAGACGTTTGCCTTTCATGCAGAAGGACAGTGGTTCAAATCCCGGCATCCCATATGGTCCCCTGGGCCTGTCAGGTGCGATTTCTAAGCATAGAGCCAGGCATAACCCCTGAGTGCTGCCGGGTGTGACCCAAAAAAAACCAAAAAAAATAAATAAATAACTAAAAAGTAACCTAGGTGTCTAGCAGCTGATGAATGAATAAACCAAGCATGGTATAAACATGCAATAGAATGTTACTCAGCCTTTAAAATGAAATCTTGACATAGGGAATTAATGAAAATGTATCTAGAAGGTATTACGCTATTAAAACAATTCAGTGAAGAAAAGTAAAATTTTATTCCTCTTGTATCAAAATAAATATTAAAATTATAGGCAGAAAATAAAAACGGTGGCCACTGGGATGTGCGTTAAGAGGAAAAACTGGGAGTTTTGGTCAGTGGTTATTGAATTTTAGTTGGATAAGATGTATAAAGTGGTAGAGTGATGGTGGTTACACTAAAATTGAATGCACTTACGTTTATATGAACACAGTTAATACCACAAAACCACATGCTTTACAATGATAAATTTTAATTCCAATTTAAACTGAGACAAAAGGAAAAAACAAGTTTCAAAATATGAGAAGACTAAGAAAACATTTTATATATAATATGGAATTATCAATAAATCTGTTATCCCATACTCTGCTAAGATCTTAGTGTAATAACTCATGCAGGGAGCAAAAACAATCTGAACTTTAGATCTAATTTTCTCTTTAGTTTTATATCTTCATATGGTGACATATTCTAAATATTCATGCACAGAAATGTTGCTATATTTTTATCAACTGTACAAAGACTCCTTGAAATAATTAATAAAAAACAAAAACAAAAACAAAATCCACACAACAGCTCCTAAAAAAAAAAATCACCGAAACAAATTTAGGGAAAAATAAGCTAAAATAACATGTAGGATGACAGATAATCTCTATTTTTTTATACTAACTGAAAATGTAGTAAATAAATTAATGTTAAAAATAAATTCAGGGCCCAGAGAGATAGCACAGCGGTGTTTGCCTTGCAAGCAGCCGATCCAGGACCAAAGGTGGTTGGTTCGAATCCCGGTGTCCCATATGGTCCCCCGTGCCTGCCAGGAGCTATTTCTGAGCAGACAGCCAGGAGTAACCCCTGAGCAACACTGGGTGTGGCCCAAAAACAAAAACAAAAACAAAAAAAAATAAATAAATTCAATGGCCATAAATCTGGACATTAATACTTGGCTCCCTAACACAACTATAATCAAAAAGAAGTAGCATCCATGAACCTAGAATCAAACTACATCTGAACACTGTTACTGAAACAAAGGAAGAGAAGAATTGTAACAAACTGGTAGAGAAAGTCTAAGGTGTATGGTGGTATTCAATAGAAAACAAAAAGGAGTTTCAATACAGGTCTTTCATTCCTAGATGCCACTGATGCTTATGTTCTCAGAAATAGATTTAATCCTGAAAGTTTCCATCAAATGAGAGGTTAATTCTTGCTTCATTTATTCCAAAAAAGCCTTTTAAAACCTCAGCAAAAGTAAGGCAATGTTTTAATATTTATAAAAAGCCTAACTAGGAAATTACCACTATTTTCCATTAAAGTTCAAATTGCCCTCTGAGTCAAAAATAAACTTAAGCAACCACTTAGAACGTCACTGTGGTCAACACAAAGTATGAAGAGTGTGTCAGTGAAATTCCTTAGGTTGCTGACCAGGGATTTGTTTTAAATTCCGAATTAAATTCTTCTGATTGATTTTAAAATTATTTAATGAGAGGGCCATAGAGACATAAAAGCAGGGAGGATACTAGCAGCCAGGTTTTAATCCCCGACATCCCATAGGGTTCCCTGAGCCCACCAGGAGCGATCACTGAGTACAAAGTCAGAGTAAGCCCAAGCACTGCTGAGTGTGGCCCAAAACATAAAAGAATAAATAAAGACATACATAAAGAAGTAAACCTTGTGTACAAGTACTTTCTAGAATAACTCTAAAGTATAGCAACAATCTTTTAGCAAACAATCTTTGTGGCTTTGGTCTACTGGTATAATAGGAAAAAAAAAAGATTGAAATAAGGCATTTGCACTTTTCAATCAGATACTACTAAATAAAACAAGGATATTGATACCATTTTTAATCCTTACTCTTACAATTAATATTCAAAAATTCATATTATGCCAGGAATTTCATTTTACTTGTTATCTTAGCATTTAGCTTTTTCAGAGAACTAGCTTTTCCTGATAATTATATCTGATGAATGTTGGACCTTAAAAGAAATACATTTAGGATTTGATTCCCTGGTAGAGTTCATACCTTAAATGTATTGAGTTCAATCCCAGCTACTGCAAAACAACTTAAAAAAAATTCAAGTTGTGTGTCACCATAAGACACAGTTACATACAACGTCCATCCCTTCACCAGTGCACATTTCCTGCTACCAATGTTCCCAGTTTTTCCCCCAATTAACCCCCATCTGCCTCTACTGCAGATACATTCCTCATTTTATTTCCTCCTCCTCCTCTTGTAACTCTTCCTTTATCTTCCTTTTACTCCTTATTTTTCTTTCTTCTGCTTTCTCCTCCTCCCCCTCCTCTTCTTTCTCCTCTTTCTCCTTCTCTTCCATCTTCTAATTCTTCACTCTATCTGTCTGTCTCTCTCTTTCTCTTCCCTTTTGCTACTGTGGTTTGCTATATTGTTACTGAAGGGGTATTGTGCATATCACTTTACTTCCTTTCAGCACCCAATTCTTGTTCCAAGTGATCTTTTTTCATAGTGGTCCCTTCTCTGCCATAATTGCACTTCTTTATTTGTGGTAATCTTCTTACCATTACACTAAGAAATTTTTAGGACAACATAAAATGGGGCCGCAGTGCTGGCGCAGTGGTAGGACATTTGCCCTGCACGTGGCTGGCCCAGGATGGACCGCGGTTCGATTTCCCAGCATCCCATATGTTCTCCCAAGCAGGAGAAATTTCTGAGCACATAGCCAGGAGTAACCCCTGAGTGTCACTGGGTGTGGCCCAAAGACCAAAAAAAAAAAAAACCACAAATAATAATAATAAAATTAAAATTTCTTACAAGGGAGTGGAGGAAGGGTAAATGAGAGTGTATATACTTTAGGCATTAGTGAGTTGTTAAACAAAATTCCTAGAGTCTTCTTATATCTGGGGCTCTTTTTTTTACAAGATAAAAATATGAATTGACTATTAAATCAAGCATGTCTAATATCTTTTGACGCTATACAATAGCACTGTTTCAATGACTCTTCTGCAGTGATGGAAGTGCTCTATTTTATCATCACTCTCCACTTCACTAGCTACTAGATATACTTGAAATGTTATTTATGTAAGTCAGGCACTGAATTTCTAATTTCCTATCATTTTAACTACCTTATATTTCAATAGCCACACAATAGGCACATGCTTAGAATTATGTTCTTGCACAAGGAGCAAAATTTCCCAACTAATAAATATATATCAGATCACAACAGAAAATCTTCATACTGATTATGCCACCATGCCCCTATCTTTAATGAAGAAAGCGTCTTTCCAGTGAAATCCGAGTATATCTTCTTTCCTTATGAGATTAAGCTTTTTTTGTGATATTTCTCCCCATCACCTAAATACTTTACTGCTATAGCATGTTCCATATGTATTTTTTTCAAAATATACGCTCCTCTTCTTCTCATCCCATGAATTCAAAGAAACGAATTGAATCTTAAGTAATGCTACTAGGTCTTACCAGAAATTGATTTTATCATTCAAGTTGTAGTCAAAAGTAATAAACATTATCTTCTTCCTAATTCTCCACAGTATAACATATGAAGAAACAACTCAAGGCTTTTTTTTTTTTTTTTTTTTGGTTTTTGGACCACACCTGGTAACGCTTAGGGTTACTCCTGGCTATGCGCTCAGAAGTTGCTCCTGGCTTGGGGGACCATATGGGATGCCGGGGGATCGAACCGCGGTGTGTCCAAGGCTGGCGCAGGCAAGGCAGGCACCTTACCTCTAGTGCCACCGCCCGGCCCCAACTCAAGGCTTTTAAACTTCAGAGCTCAAAGATTGACTCTGGTTTTTGTGATTCTCACATGTCAAAAATAGCTAAGCAAGATTTTATTACTGGTTCATCTTTCCCACCTGTTGAAAGTCTTCAGTAATGTCAATTCTAATATTTTTCATTACTCCCATATAGTGTGCATCTGCTGCAGGCTACATATAAATAATATGTGGGATATTAAAACATTCTTTCAAATTCTTAAACAACAAAAGCTGATAGGACGAAGCCAAAGACAAGAATATTTGGGACTCTAAGTCACTAAGCCAGACTTTATATAAGATTTATTTTGATTATATACTTAAATAATTGAAATTTAGCTTTCAAAATTACACCTTAACATTAGTGTGTACAAACAGTGTTTCACACTGGGATGTGACTTAAATAACACAACTTTCAGAACTAATATGAATGTGTAAAATAAAATACAATGACAGGAAATCATAATGCTTTTAAAGTTGAGAAAAGATCTTACTAAGCAACACTTAATAAACTGACTAACAAGGATGGCGCCAAGTTCATTTTTTAAATAGAAGCCATAGCTGCAGTTCTAAGGAGAACCATTCTGGGGGAGCCTCAGACAGCAGTGTGGGCCTGAAAGTTTGGTTGAGGAATAACAGGAGTCACATTTTGAAAGGGGCAGAAGAGAATCCAGTGTTAAAGGCTAACTGCACTTTGCGCATACTAGGCATATTTATGCTCAACCTCTTGAACTGACTCCATTCCATGTAGCTCCCTCAAACCCATTCAGTTAAAGAACTAATTTTCTAGATGTTTAAAAAAATCCTGAGCACCTCAGATTGTTAAACAAAACTAACAAACAAAACCAACATAGTGGAAAAACAAAATAGTCCTTTTACCATGATGCTTAAGAATAATTTTTACTACACTACACATCACCATTAGTAGTACCATATTCTAAGTAAAGAATAAAATATAAATAGTTGAAAAGACAAGTTTCCACAGCTAGTTAAAAAAAAAAAAAACAACTAAATGTCATGTGATTATTTCGAATTACAATCAATATCTTTATTCTAAGATTTGGCAAAATCCTTGATTTTTATTTTTAAATGGAAAGCAAAGCTCACAAGAAGTGCAGCGACAACTAAAAGTTAAATGTGTAGTTTTGTTTTTCATTGGTTATTTAAGGTGAACAGTTGGGGTGATCTTTCTCATCCTTGCCACTTCAAAAAAATAATAAAAGGCATGTGAAAATACCCAAATGGAAAAAAAAAAAAAAAAAGAAAGAAAATACCCAAATGAGTACAGAGGAAACAATGTCAGAAATCAATACTTCCCTGCCATATGTTTAACTGGTGAAATGAAGTGTTAATCAGAAAAATAAGATACCATATTACATTTATAAACTAATGAAACTAGAAAAAAGCAAAGCACATGACACTATAATTAAATAGCTGGAAGACAGCCAAGCCTGTGTAAATTGATAACCCTGGAACAATTTCTGGCAGTGAAAAGGCAGGTCTGCAGTGAGTTGATATGACCAGCCTGGTTGTTAATTGAATAACGGGCAATCTATAAACACTACTAATTGCATATGTGAAAACCTATGTACAACTAGAGAAACTGCCTAGAGAAACACTCCAGAAAAACTACAGGAATAAAGCACTGGGCAAATCTTCTGTCTCTCTCAATCCAACTACGTCATAGCTTATTTTTGCCTCTGTATCTTTCTGATTAACCTCTATACAGGAGACTTAATGATACATTTTTCAAAAGATAATTTTTCTTCTTTGACCAGCACAGGCCATACAACTATCAATTACCCATTTAAGAAAAGAACAAACAAGTAATCTAAAAAATACAGACTGTGAATGGAAAGCTTTCTAAATTGTAAAAGAAGACATGGTCTTATTCCCAACAGGCAAAATGCTTTTCAGAATTGTTCCAACGCATTTTGCAGAAGCGTGGCAGCTGCTGTGAACAGCATGCATGGAGTGTTAAGATTTGACACTTTTTTTTTTCCTTAAGGATATAGTCATTTGGGGAGGCTCAGAAAATGTTGTCAGAATTTTACTTATTCATTCATTTAATAAATCCTTTTAAAATGATGATTGCAACCCTGGTGAATACAAAACATTTCCACACTATTGCTGTAGGATTTATACCAACCCTTTAATATTTCAGAGCTACAGAAAAGATGAGTTGGCCCACGGGATCAGTTATAAGATGAGACCTCTTCTGACTTAACATCCAAATCCAAACAAAGCAAGTCTAGAGCAAAGGTCACTATTATTCTGAAGGTGTCTAGCAGCTTCTATGAAATGAACTGAGAGCCATAATCCACTCCCTAGTGAATATAATGCTACATCATAAAAATCCAGACCTACCATCAGGAGTACTGTGCTTTACTCAGAATTGGTGCTAAATTGACCTCTATCCTCATCTTGGTTTTAACACACATGAACCATATGTATAAAACTTAGTCAATTTATTCTATCTAGTGCGAATTACAAAATATACTTCATAATGATGTTAAAGGGAATCAGAGGTAACATAAGCAATAGGCAGAACTGCCTGGTATAAAATAGATAATGTCAAAGTTTAAAAAAACAAAACTATAGCATAGTGACAGAGATGTGTTTTAGCAGCAGAGCTCTTGACTTGTATGGGGGAGACCCTATGTTAGAACCAGGTGACCAAGTTCTTTCTCTCTCTCTCTCTCTCTCTCTCTCTCTCTCTCTCTCTCTCTCTCTCTCTCAATAGTAACATTCTACCCAGATTAATGACAATTTCTCAAAGGTGTAATCTAAAAAAAGTTGTCAGGGGCCAGACCAACAGCACAATGGGTAAAGCTTTTGCTTTGTACACAGCTAACCTGGGTTCACTCCCTGATACCCCATATGGTCCCCTCAGCGTGACAGGAGTGATTTCTGGGCACAGAGCCAGGACTGACCCCTGCCAGATGTGGCCCAAACACCAAAAATCAAATCAAATCAAATCAAATAAGTTTTTACCTCTGTTTTTACCTCCAGGTATTTGCCAATGTAGAGAACTAAATCTCAAATCACTAGACCACCGTAAAAAAGCCCCCAAACAATTTTTAGATAGCAATAGCAACTACTGGTACTGAACATGAAAACTGACAAAAACACTGTATTAGCTTCACCAGTTCCATATATACCAAAAAGTAATGTTAACGGAAAAGACCATTATTGTCCTCCCATGTCCAACCAAAACCTTCCATCTATTGAAATGTAGAATCAAAGCAAGGGGTTTTTAGAGTCCAAAACTGATTTTACTGGTGGAAACCCCACCTACAATCTGGGCACAGTAAGTACCCTTTTGGAGCCTATACCAGCTTCCTGCACATCCAGCCGCTCAGCACATAGAAGCAGTTAGATTTCTCATCTTTACTGCATTTGAACTTTAAGAATTTGGAAACTGTGAAGAGCACTCTCTGCTCTTGATTAATTTTAATTCTTTGCTCCAGCAATCTAAATTTCCTGCTTGTAGGGGCCAGATATAAGCCCATTTCTACTCAAGTAAATTTTATTTACCCAAGTAAATAAAATAAAGAATGACTCATTAAAAACTATCAAACATCAAAATATAGTCATGGTACTGAGCAATAGCACAGTGGATGGGAACTTTATTTGCCCACAATCAACCCGGTTTTGATTTCTGGCACTTCAAATGGTCTCCCAAGTCCTGCCAGGCCTCATTTCTGAGCAGAGAGCCAAGATTAAACCTTAGCACTACCAAAACAACAAATATATATGTATGTATGTATATACATGTAAAAAATAATCATAATAAGGTAAAGATTCCCTTAAATTCAAAAGTAGAAAAATATCAAGGTAAAATTGTGATTCACTCTTGAATATTTAAATAGGAATACTTGATTGTCATGATTATTTACCAAATAACTATGTGTGACTGTGTGCATCTGAGTTAAGATGCAAAAGAGGATTACAGGGTGCTTTCACTCATGTGTTGAGTCTGAAAAACTAAAGCACAAGAGGCAAAACACAATAAAACTAATCTTGACATTCAAAGAAAACCAAGTTAATTGGTGAAGGTAAAGGAATAAGAGAAGAATGAGAAGAGGGTCTTTTGTGCTTAAATGTACTGGAATTTTAATGGTAGGTATGGTGAGGTATGTACAAATATAGAGGTGTGAAGCTAAACAGAAATAATATATTTTTCACCAATGATGAATCAATTTTAAAAAGAATCAATTTTAAAAAGGGAGGCTTTTGGCTAGAACTTATGCTGAGTCTTTGGACTTCAGTCTTGTCCACCGAATAAAGCTAATATTTTCACAAGCCAAAAAAAATAAAAAAAATAAAAAAAAAAATAAAAAGAACAAAAGGAAAAGACCAGTACAAATTACACAGATATATAAAGAAAAAGAGGTGGAAAAGTCAACCTCTTCTTACTGTTATTATTTAGTCTTCCTAAATATAAAATAATAATAATTAATAATAAAAATAATAATAATATCAGCACAGAAAAATTAAAGCAAGTAAAGTGTGGAGATGAGTCAGGCTGGGAACACAGCACCACCCTGTTAGAAGGGTAAAGATTTTAATAGAGGATGGAAGGAGAACAGCTTAAAAGAATGCATATATTACCTTCTACATCACTACTCAGGTAATTTCGTACTTCATTCAAAATAAAGTTGATATCATCCTCTGAAGGAATAGGATGGTGTGTAACATCTGTTGGAGTGTCAGTAGTTCCAGCTATGGTCATCTTTTCCCAGGGTAAGAAGAAGATAACTCGTCCATCACTGGTCGCTGGATCAAGAAGTCCCATACTCTCAGGGCTGAGAAAAGATGAAGAATTAAACATTTCAAAGAGTGATGAGTGCATTTAGAGAAATAACTACTTTGAGAACTATCAAAACAATGTGAATGAATGAGGGAAGTAGAAAGCCTGTCTAGATTACAGGCGGAGGTGGGATGGGGAGGAGAAAGATTTGGGACTTTGGTGATGGGAATGTTGCACTGGTGAAGGGGGGTGTTCCTTACATGACTGAAATCCAACCACAATCATGTTTGTCATCAGGTATTTAAATAAAGATATTAAAAAGGCTAAAAAATAAATTAAAAAGAATTAAACATTTCTTAAATCAATAAAATTTAACCTTAATATTTTATAAATATGATATTAAAAAGAATTTTATTGGGCCAGAGCAGTGGTGCAAGTGGTAATGTCTTGACCCCATTAGACTAGGATGGCCCACAGTTCGATCCCCGGCATCCAATATGGCCCCCAAAGCCAGGACCTATTTCTGAGCGCCTAGGCAGGAGTAAACCCTGAGCATCACTGGGTGTGGCCCAAAAACCAAAAATATATACATATATATTAATAAATCATAATATAAGAAAACAAGAAATACATGATCTGTCACTTTTTCTGCTTCTGCTTTAATGTAAAAATACCAAACAGAGAAAATTGTGATATCAAGAAGGAATGAAAAGTGTTACATTAATATTATATAGCAAAACCACTATTCTTCATCTGATTAAAGGCTAAATGAGAAAGTAGACTTCTCCCACTGTCTCATAGCATACACATCAGACAATGCCAAGAGGATACATGACAATAACATATTTTTATGATGGTCAATTAAGGACAGATTTTTCACCTTTATTTCAAGTTTATGAAAAGTATTTTGCTGGGACATTTGACATTTGGCACATCTTTCAATAGATTTCAGAAGTATATGAGAAAGTGAAGGATCTAATTTTCAAGAAACTAAAATGTAATCAAAGTCCTTTACTTCTTTGTGCAGGCAGGAACTGGTACCACTTCACCAAATATAAAATTTCTTACTTTCTTTCAGTCTTACAGAAATCAGAAGAACTGCCTCTATGGAGAAAAGGGTTGTTTTCTACTACTGCTTAAATAAAACTGTACTAAGATAAGGTCAAGGAGGAGAGGCCTATCTTCGCAAGAAAATCTTCTAAAAGATAGAAAATGCTAGTTCACTATACTGTTAATCAAGGTTTAAAGATGTCACTTATGAAAAAAATTGCATAAAATTTTCCAAAATATTAATAAAAAATTTCACTAAAACTTATTTAATAAAGTCACACTTCTAATATTATAAAACACACTTGAAAGAAAGAATATAGGACTGCAGATAAACACTAACAAAATCTGTCAGTTATGTTATGCAGTCTCTACAAACCATTATATTAATTCTCTAGAGGCTATTGTATCTCAGTGGTTCCAAAAAACAGTTACTAAAGGGTAAAAAGGAATACAAATCACATTTTCAAATATAAATCTTGAGAGAAATGTTTCAATAGGACAAATTTTCATGGCAATCAGTGTTGAAGTTATTTTTTGTAAATGTAGTTTCAGATTCTAATCAATCTGATTTCTTAAATAGAAAACACTACTCTACTAGGCAACAATAAACTCCTAGAAATTCTTCCTATACCTATATATTTGGAAGACCATAGGCCAACCATTTTATGTTTGTTTCTGTAACAAATTCTTTTAAACCTAGGTTGATTAATACGTGTAAGAATGAGAGAACAACAACAGCTTAAAAGCAAGCCAAAATATTTTATGAAAAAATTTTTACAAACATCTTAGATGATATTCTCTAAACCATTAAAAGCACTAACTTCTTCCTTGTACAAACTCATAACTTTGAAATACCACCCATATCTACACAGCTTTTGTAAAAATAAATCATTGTTTAGAACATATTATTGATACAAAAGTTTCGGCTCAAGCTAAAAACACCACAGAAGTATATCAAAGATTATACTTAAACTTTAAAAGTATATATTTAAACCCTAAGGAGAACTCAAAGTATATATAAACCCAAAGTATATATTTAAACTCTAAAGAAAGACATTTTTACTCAGTTTCTAGAGAAAAATTATTTTACTTTCATTAATATACATTTTAAATTACAAGGATCAAGTATTCTTAGTCTCTATTGCCATATTTTTTCTTTGTGTTTCTAATAAGATACTTTAAAATATTTCAAGAATCTAGTTAATTACATATCTGTTAAGCCTCTAATTTGATTGTGGGTTGATACACAAGAATGTATCATTAAGTCAGTCACTTTGGAAATGTGTTTTAAACTCAACAGTTTAAATTTTCAATCTGAGAGCTATTAACTAGCTCAGTGGCAAGAGCACTTTACTTGTCTGGCATGTGTGAGGTCCAGGGTCCGATTCTAAGTATCAAAAAATAAGGTCTCAATTTGACATACAGTACTATATTAAAATCAAGAAAATTCTTAGATTCAATTCTATATACTAACACTTAAAGAACAAATTACATGTTGGTATATTTATATATGATAATTTCACTGACCATATAACATATGGCATGTCTACTAACTAATTCAATAACCTCTACCAACCTAATATTTTAAGATTCAGTAATTTACAGATAAAATGACATCAGGTAAGCAAACATATTAAATCCCTTAAAATAATTCAAAGCAATAAAAGCAGTTTAAAGGGTGAAGGTGATGATAACCACACTCATATCTGGAAACTATAAAAATTCAACTACTTAAGTGAAGACATATGTGTTAAGCCTAAAATTAAAAAGGAAGAGAAACAAAGCTCTGAATGGATGGCATTTATGATGGTCAATTTAGGAGAGATTTTCCTTAGGATTGAAGAATTCTCTTGGAAAAAGCTTTCATCAGTTCTAAACTACCAATTTAAGCTACTAGAGAAAAATGTCTATTTTCTTATGAAGGATTAATTTGTGAAGGTCACACATAAATTTGAAAATAAGACAGGAGTCAGAACAATAGTACAACAGGTGAGGTTCTTGCTTTCCAAGGTTCAATCTCTGGCATCCCATATAGTTCTCCAAGCACCACCAGCATAATCTCTGAGCATTGTCAGTGTGGCTTCTAAAAAAACTGAATATCAAGGAATGAAGATGTAGTATAGCAAGTAAGGTTTTAAATGTAGCTAACACTGGTTTGATCTTTGTCACTACATACAGTTCCCTCATTTACTGTACAGAACAGGAATAAGCCCTGAGCACATACAGTTGGGTGCGTACCCTATTCCCCCAAATATATATTTATATTTATTTACAATGCATATATAATATATATTATACACGTATATAAATGTATATATTATATAGAGTATATACAATTTATACTATGTAGAAATATAAATATATTACCAACTAGCAATGATAAGTAGATATATAGCAGAATTGCTTAAATATTTATCATTCGTGAACACAAGAAAATTTTACAAAACCCAAAGGTCAAAACTAAATACTGAAACTAAAGACAAAGACAGTAGAATCAAGAGGCCCAAACTATAACAATTTAAACTTAAAAGGGGCCTGTTAATCTGGCAGGCCAGGGTTTTAAGGTTGGAGGTATGAGATGCATGCTGGAAACTCTGGTGGAGGGAAGTCAACAGTGATAGTGGGAATGGCCCTAATACACTGTCGCTGTATGCCTGAAACAAAGCTATGAAAAACTTATTGTTCACAATGGTCTCAATAAAAAAATTTAAAAATAATAATAAAAAATAAAAGAAAATTTTGCAAAATTCCAGGATATAAAATAGATAAGCGAATCAAATATGTGTTGGTATAAAAAATTTTTTCCCTGGGACTGGAGAGATAGCATGGAGGTAGGGTGTTTGCTTTGCATGCCGAAAGACGGTGGTTAGAATCCTGGCATCCCATATGGTCCCCCGAGCCTGCCAGGAGTGATTTCTGAGCACAGAGGGCTGCCAGGTGTGACCCAAAACAAACAAAAACAAACAAGCAAACAAAATTTTTTTCTTTTGTTCTTTTTTAGGCCACACTCAATGGTGCTCAGGGTTACTCCTGGCTATGTGCTCAGAAATACACCTGGCAGGCTCCAGAGACCATATGGGATGCTGGGGATGAAACCCAAGTGAGCCATGTGCAAGGCAAATGCATACCCGCTGTACTATTGCTCTGGTCCCATAAGACTCTTATGTTTCTTCCATTCATTTATCTGACCGAATTCAATTATGAGCCACTCAGTGAATCTAGGACCTATACAACACTATGAGGCCCGGGTCTTTTGCACTATGTATGGTCTGCTTGACTTTTGGAAGTAAAGTTGCTAATTAATGTGTGTGTAGGGTTAAATATAAGGGTTTTTTCTTTTTTCTTTTCTTTTTCTTTTTTTTCTTTTTGGTTTTTGGGTCAGACCCGGCAGTGCTCAGAGATTACTCCTGGCTCTACATTTAGAAATCACTCCTGGCAGGCTCTGGGAACCATATGGGATGCCGGGATTCGAACCACCGTCCTTCTGCATGAAAGGCAAATGCCCTGCCTCTATGCTATCTCTCTGGCCCCAGGTTTTTCTTATGCAGGCATTTTGCCTTCCTGAGTACCCTTAGTTAAACTGAAATAAATTTATAGCTAACTGCTTAGCAATCACTGTTAGAGTAGTAAGCACAAAACATTATTGTCATTAGTAAAAAAGCATCCATGGAACAGAAGAAGGAGATGACTTCTTTTCATATCTTTTTAAAGATTTCATAGATCTTTAAAGATTTTTTATCTTTTCAAAGATTATCATCTATTTTAATTACTTGGCATTGCCACTGCTTTTGCAATGGCATGTAGCCACAATTCTGATGAAAACCCCAGGTTTGTTTTTAATGTAAACAAAAAGCATATAAAAATAAATTAACAACAAATTATTTGCATATTAAAGCTTTCTTTTTAAAGAAAAGAAATATACCATGCACAAAAACACTCTACATGTAGAATGGTAGTTGAGGTTATATAACTAGTTTAATAAGTGACAAAAAGAAACTCTTGTAAAGCCCAATATATACTGCACATCTGGGTCTTCTGGATGCAAAACACATGCTCAGCTTGAATTTTGACTCTTGGACCCTGTATTTTTATTTTAACATCTACATATTAAAAATAACCCTGGGGACAAAACAATAAGCCAGTAAAGAGACTGCCTGCTATGTAGTTTACCTGTGTTCAAAGCCCAGCATCCCATCTGGTTCCTTGAGTACCCCCAGGAGAGATAATTGAGTGTTGAGCCAAGAGTATCTCCTGAGAATTACTGGATATGGCCCAAAGCAAAAAAAGGTAGATAGATAATAAATATATGATAGATAGATGATAAATAGATAAATGATAGATAGATGATAAATGATAGACAGACATAGATAGATGATAGATAGATAGATAGATAGATAGATGATAGATAGATAGATAGATAGATAGATAGATAGATAGATAGATAGATAGATAGATAGATAGATAGATAGATAGATAGATAAAATATCCCTTATGGGGGCTATGTTAAAATGTTTTTGAGGTGGGGGGAGTTTGGCCACACCCAGCGATGCTCAAGGGTTACTCCTGGCTCTGCACTCAGAAATCGCTCCTAGCTTGGGGGACCATATAGGACACCAGGGGATCAAATCGCTATCCGTCCTAGGTCAGCCATGTGGAAGGCAAATGCCCTACTGCTGCGCCAGTGCTCCAGCCCCTAAAATGTTTAATTTAAAAACATCAACAGTAGTCTCAAATTTGGCAAGTGAATATGAGAAAGTAGTCTTTATTAAAAACATATTTACTGGGGCCCGGAGAGATAGCACAGTGGCGTTTGCCTTGCAAGCAGCCGATCCAGGACCAAAGGTGGTTGGTTGGAATCCCGGTGTCCCATATGGTCCCCCGTGCCTGCCAGGAGCTATTTCTGAGCAGACAGCCAGGAGTCACCCCTTAGCCAAAAACTAAAACAAAACAAAACAAAACAAAAAAAATATTTACTGGTTACTAGGATTGTTGTCCCTGAAGCTAATGCTATACTGGTCAATAAAATAAATAGCAACAAAAAATAAGGGGCTGAAGAGATAGTACAATGGTTAGGGTACTGCCTTGCATGCTGCTGACATGGGTTCACCCTGGGTATTTCATGTTGTCCCCAAGCATGCTAAAAGTGATCACTGAGTGTAGATTCAGGAGTGATCCCTAAGCACAGTTGAGTGTGGGTAACCCCCCCCCCCAAAAAAAAACAAAAAACAGGGGCTGGCGCGGTGGCGCTAGAGGTAAGGAGCCTGCCTTGCCTGCGCTAGCCTAGGATGGACCGCGTTTCGATCCCCGGGCATCCCATATGGTCCCCCAAGCCAGGAGTGATTTCTTAGCGCCTAGCCAGGAGTAACCACTGAGTGTCACAGGCTGTGGCCCAAAAACCAAAAACAAACAAACAAACAAACAAAAACGAGCAAAAAACTCCCCTGATGAATCACTGTCAAAATTTATATAAATTACGTGCTGTCATGAAAAAATAAGAAATCAGAAACTGGAAGTAGTAGTTGATCAAGTATACACTATTTAAAAAATGTAATTCAATGAAGAAATCCTAAAAGTTTTGCTGCTAGATATTACCTTATTTTTGTACTGTCTCTTTATTTATAAATTTGTAAAACGAGAAGAATGTCTTCCCATTTCAATAGAATAACGACAGGTCATAAAATAAAATGGTGTGTTTCAAATAATCTCATTAAGTGGTAGTATTGGAATAAAAGCTAACTAGGAATTAAAGTATCCATTGATAAGAAAATAGTAAAGAAAAGACAAACACAAAACATAAAAATATATTGAATGTTCTAAACAAAAATAAGTTTTATTAAATGTTCTAAACAGGGGCCGGGCAGTGGCGCTGGAGGTAAGGTGCCTGCCTGCCTTGCCTGCGCTAGCCTAGGACGGACCGCGGTTCGATCCCCCGGCGTCCCATATGGTCCCCCAAGAAGCCAGGAGCAACTTCTGAGCGCATAGCCAGGAGTAACCCCTGAGCGTCACAGGGTGTGGCCCAAAAACCAAAAAAAAAAAAAAAAAAATGTTCTAAACAAAAGTATTTACAATGATGTGCTTGCCTACCATGTAAGTATTGCATGTGTATTCTATTCTAAAAGATGTTAAAACAAGCAAACAAACCATCATCCAAAGCTGAGACAAAAAATTCTATAAACTCGATTATAAAAAAACGTACAAACTAGGTTATCTTGAATGTTTTTATTTCTTTTTTTTTGGGGGGGGGGATGCAGTGTGTGAGATTTCTAAGTGGTGCTCAGAAAGAGAGGAACCCCTCTAAGAGATTATATAATGGTGTAAGTTCTGCCCAAGCCACCCCAGTAGTGGTCAGGTGCCTCCAAGAACAACTCAGTAGTTTGCATCAAGGAGCCTTGTATTGGGGGAGGAACCGGAGTTGTTCACGTGTAAGACATGCAGCTTAACACTTAGATCATATCCCTTCATTTTAAATCCAACACACAGTAAGTAAATAAATAAATAAATAAATAAATAAATAAATAAATAATGCCTAAACTATTTTTGGTAACTTCTCACTCATTAAGAAACCATTCAGAGGAGCTGAAGTGACAGCACAAAGGGTAGGGCATTTTGCCTTTCACGCTACTGACCGAGGTTTGATCACTGGAATCACATATGGTTCCCTGAGCCTGAGAGGAGTGATTCCTGAGCATATAGGCAAATATATAGATAGCATATATAGCATATAGAACAGCTGGGTATGGCCCCCAAAGCAGAAATAGACAAGTAAACAAAACATTTAGAACATTTCTCTCTCCTTTTTACATTTAAATTTAACTCATCAGTTTTTAAAATTTTTGTGGATGCACATAATTTACTTACCTATTCCTCTAAGTTTAAGAACTTGTTTCTAATATTTCTAATATTTCTCAACTACAAATAACATAATATTAAATAATATGAGCATCCAATTCCATTCAGATAGAATTGCCAGTTTGTCACACATGGACTAAGTCTCGGACATGTATATAATTACATGAATCTTTTCCATATATGTGCAATCCCAGTTCAATCCTCAGCATTGCATTAATCATCAGAAGTAATCCTTGAGCACAAAGCAAGGAGTAAGCCTTGAGCACCACTGATAATAATAAAATGTTTAAAAAACTTTTTTAAATAAAAATTTAGAAGCACCATTACATAGTTGTGTGTCATATGCTTAAAATTCTTCAAAGGCAAAACTATTTTATTAGTTATTATTTATTTTCAATATTTTTATTTTCATTTTTTAAAATAGTTGTTTACTGAGGCTAGAGTGATAGCACTGCAGGTAGGACATTTGCCTTGCAAGTGGCCAACCAGGGTTCAATTCTCAGCTTCCAGAGCCTGCCAAGAGTGATTTCTGAGCAGAGAGCCAGGAATAATCCCTGAATACTGCCAGAAAACAAAAACAAAACAAAAAGTGAAAGTTCTAGTAAATAGCTTTTGTGTGAAATAAATGTTTATCATTTTTAATTGCTCTTTAAACTATGTTTGATCAGTAATAATGGTAATGGAGTATAGATGAATATAGTTGTTTTCAAGAATAAAAAAAGAATATTATTTGTAATTAATGATTAAGTTAAAGAATTAATTTGTAATTAAAAAGTTTTCATCGGGGGCTGGAGAGATGGCATGGAGAAAAGATGTTTGCCTTGCATGAAGAAGGTCGGTGGTTCAAATCCCGGCATCCCATATGGTCCCCTGAGCCTGCCAGGAGTGATTTCTGAGCATAAAACCAGGAGTAACCCCTGAGCACTGCTGTGTGTGACACAAAAAAACAAAAACAAAAATTTTCATCTCTATTTGTAATTACTCTTCTGAAATAATCTTTGTAAAATGATATTTAAAAATTATTTCTCAATGTTTTCAATAAAAATATGTCCATTAGTTAAAATTTTTCAAAATTATTTTTGAGTTCTATTACATCTTAATATTGGGGCCAGAGAGATAGCACAGTGGGTATGACATTTGATTTGCACAAGGTCGACCGGATTTGGTCCCTGGCATCCCATATGGCGCCCCTAGACGGTAATAATTTCTGAGTGCAGAGCCAACAGTAACCACTGAACATCACCAGGTGTGCCCATCCAAAACAAACAAAACTTTTTAAGGCTCCTGAAGATTACTGAAAAAAATTAAAAATTGAAAATCATAGGGGCCGGAGAGATAGCATGGAGGTAATGCATTTGTCTTGCATGCAGAAGGTCAGTGGTTCGAATCCCGGCATCCCAGATGGTCCCTGAGCCTGCCAGGAGTGATTTCTGAGCATAGAACCAGGAGTAACCCCTGAGCATTGCCAGTTGTGACCCAAATAACAAACAAAAAGAAAAGAAGAAGAAAAGAAAATCATTAACATCTAGAGAGGAATACTGCAGTAAATGCTAAAAAATATTCAAGTCTTAAATTATACTATGTATTTAGTGTATTTGGTGACATTCTTTTAGCTTATATCTCTGTGTTTAACTACAAACTCGACCATATAGTATTAAGTAAGGTATGCTAAGAACAAACAGGCATGTATTTTTGTGGCTGGCATTCATTCATTCTAGGCCATTCACCACCTAAAAGTAAATGTAAAAGAGTAAAAGTTACCTATAGTAGCCAGGCATGACGATATGGACCCCTGCACTCGGCTGGCAGATAGTTGATGCTTTCTGATCATCCATTTTGCGGACAGTATCCGTGAAAGGACCAGTAGCATTGATAACACATTTGGCTCTCACATCAAATTCTTTCCCTGTGAAAGAAAGCAAAATCAACCACCCAATTTGTTTCTATGTTCTCTGCTACTCTGTTTTATTAATTCATGCACTAATTTAATCCATGGCAAAGTATATTGCATACTTTAAGACATGAGATGCTAGTTATTGAAAAGTCAGACCAAAAGTTTGCATCTCAGTAAATAAATTGAAGATGATCATGACACTTTTTCTTTTCAGCTGTCTTTTGTAGAGAAGTCAGCATCAAAGGAAAGAAGTGATAAAGGTAAATAACACCCTTTTTTTTTTTTTTTTTTTTAGTTCTCAAATGAATCAGCTTTGTTGCTATGAGAAGATGTATTGCATAGTGCTGGTTTTATACAGAAAAAGAAGGCAGTTTGGAAATTCTGCTTCTTAAGAACCTGCATAAGCATGAAATTCTAACCAAAGTTAAAGTGATTGACTTTAATGACCTGTAAATGCACTTGCCTATGTCATCTAAATGATACTTTGAAACTTGCACACTTATTTAATTTTATTAATAGCATGTTTTTATAAAGAAAAGGGAATGCAATCATAGCTGTGAGAATTTTGTGGGCATTTATTAGTATCATTATTATTATTATTCAACACAAAGGAGGAAAATTGCCAAGCCCCACAAGGGAAAATTTTCATGTTAAGCCAATCATTGTTGACAATAAGGAATATAATTAATAGGACTCTGAAGTCTGACTTACATAAAAGAGAAGTGACATAAAAATTATAATTCAGTCATTATATGAGCAAGACAAGATGCTAAGAAAGAGTTCCAGGCCTGAGGCATGGCATACCTGTGAGTATATCCTTGCACCGTGCCCCGCTCACACGCTCCTCCCCCGTTTGGGGGTCTTTCTTCTTGAGCAAGCTCACGACTTCTAAATAATTGGCTGTGGCAGCCCCGTACCTGGCAGCAGTAAGAGCAATGGCAAGGTTCATCCGTGCATCGTTGTGTTGTCCTGCAGAGGGAGAAAGCATCAGAAGAAGAGAGACAGGAGTCACCTCGAGCCACAAACTGGTGCTACAGAAGTATGTTACAACAGATATACCACATATATCCCTGTCACCCAGAATATAGATGATGGTGGTCAGCTCTACAGTGCATGGTCTAAAATTGCATGATCTTTCTCAGTCATTTACCTGCTGTGTGTTCCTCCTAAAGAGTGGAAAATATACCTTTGCTACAGAACTCATGCCAATTACCCAAAATTTAAGAAATAAGCAATTATTCTCTCAGCTCAAGAACATATGTACATGTCAGACATCTCTTAGTACAGACAACCCGTATGCACAAAAGTGAAGCAATTCAAAACTTCAGAATATCTGACACCACAAATGGTGTTGTTTAACAATTTTCAGGAGTGTGTGCTCTATCTAATATTCAAACCAGGAGCTTAATCTTCCATAATGAATCTCTCAGTATTCTATAAGAGGATCTTTCTTGGCTTGAATTTTGATCAGAGCTCCTTAAAATGTGATTTCTCTTTAAAAGAACATAAAAGGTAAGAAATTAAGGAGGGAAAATTTAATTACAGAACAATTCCTACCTGTATTGTTAAAGATTTATTGCTGAAAATTCCTAGTTAAAGAAAACAAAGGGGGGGTAAAGGGGGGGAAGATGATTAATCACTTTAAAATACTGGCACCACTAGAGACTTTTTCTATTTATTATTGCCAGTGGAGTTAACGCTGACCAGGAAGAATTACTCTACATTGCAAGGGCCAGGTTCTCTGTGCCCTGAATAATTAATTACCCAGGGCTAGATGTATTGAAGGAAGGTTCAAATTCCCACACATTGGGATCGGTTCTATCAAGATAATACTGATAAAGGGATGAATTTGTAATGGATATTGTTGTTGATTTATGTTGCCAGCATACCAAACATTTAGTATAAATGGTTTATGTAAAATTTCTTCCTTGTGATTCAGTCTGTGCAGGGCAAGAAGCTCTGCACTGGTAATCTGTTCTAGCTAAAAGGGCAAAGTTATAAAGAGAGAATCAATGACTAAAGATTCTGCTTGCCCTCCCTACCAACATCTTACTCTAAAATCACCGAACTAACAAAATCAGCAAGAACCTTTTCTTCAAAATTAAATCCTCTATCAGTGGAAACATAAATTAAACCTTTATGTGCACAGTTATTTCATCCAAAATTAAAAGAATAAAAAATTTTAAAAAATTAAAAAGCACATAGCAACAACAATAATTGAACTACATGTGGGAAAACTGAGAGCCAATTCTATCAATTTCAATTCAGCATTACCTGAAGCTATCATTAGAAATAAGTATGTGTCTTTAAAGTTTTTTGTTTGTTTGCTTTGTTTTGTTTTTGTTTGAGGGCCATACCAGGCTGGGCTCAGGGGAGGGCCATACCAGGCTGGGCTCAGGGGTTACTCCTGGCTCTGCTGAGCTCAGAAATCACTCCTGGCAGGCTCAGGGGATCATTTTGAGGTAATGCGGATCAAATCTGTGGCAGCCAAATACAAGGAAAACATGCTACCCACTCTATTATTGGTCCAATCATTAAAATTGTCTTTTATAAAATCAATGTTGCCAAATTTAATATGCTCCACAAAGTTAAATATATGCAAACTATACAAAGAAACTAAATTTCCATACTATATTTTCTCTTTAAAGTTATAAAAATTACCACTTATATTTAGAATCCCTCTCCCACCCAATCTTTCTAGGATTTATGTACATAAGAATGAAACACTGCTTAACAGAGGTATGTATTTTATGTTTAAGAAATTCAAGTCATGTTTGATTAATAGAGAAACTCTCATCTATTTAAGGTACGGTTTGATGAACATACAGGTAAAACCTCTTGTAAACTATGTAAAAATCAACTACTTAATTTTAAAAATAAAGTTACTGAACAAAGGAAATAGGGAAAAATCCCATCTAATCTAGATATAGCATTTTTCTTCAAAAGTGACATATCTGTTACCCAGTCACCTGAAAATAAAACTTAAAGCATTAATATACAATAATATTCCTTTAGCATATTTTTATAATAAATACTTATCAGAGGGCCCAAGGGATAGTGTAGGAAATAAAACACTTGTTTTATATTCAACTGTATTGGTCTACATCCAAGTTCAGATCTCTGGAACCATGTTTGGAAAGACCAGGGGTCTTGAGACTAAACCAGTAGGAGCTCCTGAGTTCTGCTAGGTAAGAACCAAAAACATGCTCTCTGTCCCTATCCCCCAAAGAAACAACTAATCAGATCACTACTGCTAGAGTCTATCAATCTCTGTTATTTCTATACTGAGCAATGCTTCTGTAATAAGCTTCCAATTCCCAATACTGTTAAGAGTAAATAAGATTAACCTCAATTCTAAGGGTGAGGTTGAAATAAGTCCCTGTGGATATAGATTTTTTGCCTGCCCACCCAGGGAATCCAGACCACTTGCTATGGTTCAAATTATGAAGATCTTTCATGATAAAATCCTCACTTGCCATGGTCCTTTTATCTTATTTTTATTATCCAAGACTGCCCTATGTTTTGAAACACCTAAACATTCATGTGACTTCAAATCCTCTCACTTCCCATACTTAATTCTTGCAGCTGGAATATCATTTTGAAAACAGAACAACTGCTTCCCTCTCATAATTGGGTTCAAATATCTATGGAATCTCTCCTTTGCAGCTCTTAAAGATAAAGTTGTTCATTCCTTCTTCTAGGTAACCATACCTTGTATATTTATCCATCCAAGTAACCCTCCACTTAAGAATACCAATAATCCTTGGCTATGACAAATGTGGGCAGAATGTAGGGTGATCTTGACTCTCACAGAACATAGATTCCAGGAATCATTGTGAGATTTTCCATTCTAAGGGAAACACAAAGTCTTATTTGTTCATCTTATTTTTTCCTTCTTCATTACCAGATACAAGTCAGGTAAACAGTATTTTGATTTGTAGAGGCATTTATAGTTGTTGTGTATATCTTTGTATGGGATAAAATGCATTTGGAGTTCTTTAAGGAAATTACAGATGATCATTAACTGCATAACTGCAGGGAAACTCCAAAATGTATAGAATCTGAACTGGAATTCAAATGGCTGTTTAAGTTGAATAAGTAGGAGAAAAAGAAGAGGAGTGATTATTAATAAACTCCTCATAATTTATCCTACAAATTTACCCCCAAGCTGCAGGAAATACAAATAAAGCTTGGGTGAACTCCTACTAACCAGGAAACCACTAATTTGACTTCCTTCCAACCCAGGAGTTAACAGCTCCACCAGCAATACCCTTCACTGTGAACACTGAGCTTACCCCCTTGGATTCAGAGTAGAATTCCTCCCATTCCCATGTTAAATTCCTCCTTTATCCAGAAGATACCAGGATTCTCATAGTGTATGCTTCCTGGATTAAACTGTGTATTTTCACTAATTCTTAAATAAGTCCCCCAGCCCCCTCTCCTGACATTTTGAGAGGTATCTATATGCCTCCCTTAATGTTATTCCTAGAGAAAAGAATTTTTGATAACACTGCCAGTCACTGGAATGTGATACAATACTATCAACTCTCCCTCACCCAACTGATTTGCTTATTAAGCTTGGAGTTTCAAATCCGCTTCCTTAGAGCCAGGCAACATGATACTATTTGCTGGTAAGTGAATAGTTTTATACTGGCATTTACACAACGACCCAGATGGGGACTGTGAAAATCTGTTTTCTGCTCTGTTCTTCTTTTGCACTTGAAATCTTACATATGTGCACATACTGAACTTAAAACTATACGAGAGAAAGCACATAAGAGGTGGAACTATAACTGTTTTCTCTTGTTTTGAAAAACAAAACATAAAATCTACCCACCAAAAAGAATGGAGGTCAATGATGATAAAAATGAATTACTTGTCTTGGGCCAGACAACAGGTAAGGCACTTGCTTGAATGTGGCCAACCTGAGATTAATCCCCAGTACTCCTATGTTCCCCTGATCCCTGAGGAATGACACCTGACTGAGTACTACCGAAAAAGTCTAAAAAGGAAAAACAAAAGCAAAAATATTTGTTCTAATCCTTAGTGGCCTGGCACATAGGATATAGGAGAATTTAAGTTTAAAAATATTTTAATATAATTATCTAAAAAATAGACCTCAAATATAAATATTTTTGAGATAGCAATATTGTTTTCAAGGAGGATTGGCAAATTGGCAACTACCCTAAAGATAGCTGAAAAGCAGAGGAATAATCACTGAATGTATAAAGATTATGAGGAATGAATAAATATGAAGGAAAAGAAATCCCAGGTCACAAATTATTTGGCATTTTCTTATTTTTTCCAATATATATTTGTAATTCTCTGTAACTCTGCTTATAGTTTTTTATATGCATATAAACAGCATAGTTTAAAATGCCCATTTGGGGCCAGAAAATAATGCAGTGGATAAGGTACTTATCCCTAGTTCTAATACCCAACATTGCATATGGTTCCCCAGAACACAACACTAAGGTAAGCCTTGAGTAACACTAGGTAACATCCAAAAAGAAAAGACAAACAAACAAAAAACAAAAACACCTTTATTACTGAACAGAACAATCTAAGACCATAGGAATGCAGTGGTCAAGGAGCCCAGGAGACATTCCAGAGGACACTCTGTCTAGTGCTATTCATTCCCAGCAGTTCTTGAGGAGCCATACAGTGCAGGGAGACATCCTGAGGCCAGCCCATTAAATTATCTCACCCACAAATTGCTCTTGTTTCTGGTTTGTTTGAGGGCCACACCCAACAGTTTTCAGGGGTTACTCCTAGCTGTACAGGAATTACTTCCAGCAGTCTCAGGGGATCATATGTGATGCACCAGGATTGAATCCAGGTAGGCCACATGCAAGGCAAGTGCCTCACCAAATAAACTATCCCTCTGCCCTCCAAAAGTTATTAACGCATGCCCATACTTCAACATAAATCAAAATAGAAATGTTGAGAATATCTCCTTCCATTTTCCTAATATGACTCTTATACGAAACATGAGCACTTCCAAGAAGGGAAGGTGGGTACACAAAGGGCACATTTACCTCCCACTAAAAGTTTAGTGCCATTTCCAACAAAATACCCATGGCCTGCTCCATTATCAGCTATTCAAAGATTCACACTGGCCTCTTGGGCAACTTCTCCTTAGCACTGTGGCATAAGTAATTCAAAAGCTAACTTCCAAATTCAAGCTGATTTGAAATACTCATTTTAATTACAATTTCCCTTTCCAATGGAAACAAGAACAAATAGGAGCAGACCAAATTGTGTGCTTGTGTGTGCAAAGGAATTACTAAATTGCAGGGGATGGAGGGATAGCTGTATCCAGTTCTGCTCCACTTACTTCTGACTCTGTACTCAGGGATTACTCCTGGCAGGACTCAGGGAACCATCTGCAATGCCTGGGATCAAAACTTAGTCGGCCATGTGCAAAGCAAGAGCCTTACTTTCTCTATTCTCTCTTTAGTTCCTAGATTATGGTTTTAAGTATATAGAATGAGGGAAATTCAAGAGAATTTATTATAACAATGATATCTTTAAGTAAATAATTATTAAGGTGAATATTTGCATGGAGAGCAGTGGGAAATAGGAAGATATTTAGGGAGAATACATATTCTAAGCTATAATAGAGTAATATAGTATAATATAGAGTAGTTCAGGACTTGGAATAATTGTGTTGTAAATTTGATGTCACTGCCCTTGTTGGTTGGCAAAACATAGGTCATGAACTATATACTTCAGTATTCTATAAAAGGAAAGGACCCAAACTTTAACAATCTAACCTAAAATGAGTTGCCTATTATACTGGCAGACTGGGGGTGGAGGCGGCAGGGGAGTAGTATGGATGCACTTAGGGGATACTGGTAAAGGGGAGGTCAAAACTGGTGGTGGAAATGGCCCTGAATCATTGTATATCAGAAAACCAGCTGTAAAGGATTTTGCAAATCACAATGTTTTCAAGAAAAAAAAGGAAAGGAAAGGAAAGGAAAAGAGAAGAAAAAAGAAAAGAAAAGAATTGATCAAAAGAAAGTAAAGGACAATTATATTTAAAAAATTAAAAGCAGGGGCCAGCGAGGTGGTGCTAGAGGTAAGGTGTCTGCCTTGCAAGTGCTAGCCAAGGAAGGACCGCGGTTCCATCCCCCAGCATCCCAAGCCAGAGGCAATTTCTGAGCGCTTAGCCAGGAGCAACCCCTGAACATCAAACAGGTGTAGCCTGAAAAACCAAAAAAAAAAAAAAAAAAAAAAAAAAGAATACTTTAACACTGTTGGGAAAATGTACAACCTCTTAAGGAAAGGATATGAACATTTTTAAAATGAAATACGATTCTGAGATCCCATTCCAAAGGACATGAAAACACTGATTCAAAGGACTATTTGCACCCCAGTGTTCATAGTAGATTATTCACAATAGTCAAAATATGTTAACAACCTAATTCTACTGATAGGTAACTGGATAAAGTGATATACACACTAAATAGAATACTGAAAATAATCTGAAAGATGAAACTATGCTTGTAAGGATAAATAGATTTTGAGGTGGTTAGGTTACATGAAATACATAAAGAATAAAAGACAACTCACAGATAATTGTGATCGACTATACATGAAACAAAAAGCAACTAAACCAGCAAAAAACAACAAAACGAATTTCTGAAATTAATGAAAAGTATGGTAATTACCAAAAGGTAAAGAGTTGGGTTAGAGAAATAAATTGAAGGATCTTTGTGGTATTGAATCTTTGGTGTACAGTCAGCCTATTCTATACAAATGTATTTATTGTGGATCAGAATTGTTCAAGTTTATGCTGTAAACTTTTGTAAAGTTTATGCTGTAAATCAATGAAACAAAACAAAAATAGAAGAGGATCTGAATTTGCATATCTAAAATTACTTAATAATAAGGCCAGAGCCATAGTACAGTGATTAGGACATTTACCTTTGAACATGGCCAACCTGGGTTTGATCCCAGCATCCCATGTGGTCCTTTGAGCACAACCAGAGGTAATTCCTGAATGCAAAGCCAGGAATAACTTTGAACATCGCAGGTCTGACCCAACCCTCCCCCGCCAAATAAAATTAAATTGCAAAATGCCTGTATTCTTCAATACTTATTTGTTCCTTTCAAAATCTCACTTCAATGTTTTCTCATTTCTGGTTTCTCTGTTTTTGTTTATTTCTACAAAACAATATTAATAAAGACTAAAAGGGAGACGTTTTTTGTTTTTTTTTTTTTGTGTAGTTTTTGGGTCACACCCGGCAGTGCTCAGGGGATACTCCTGGCTCCATGCTCAGAAATTGCTCCTGGCAGGCACGGGGGACCATATGGGACGCCGGGATTCGAACCGATGACCTTCTGCATGAAAGGCAAATGCCTTACCTCCATGCTATCTCTCCGGCCCGGGAGACGTTTTTTAAAGGAAGTCAGAAAAAAATTAAATCATATCCTTTCATTAGATTTATGATCACAATGAAACATTGATTTAATTAGTTTTATGGATTATGATAGCAAAATGTTTCCTGTTCTTTAGCCTTGCTTATAGCCAAAGCCTGAGCCACCAATTTTTAGTGTCCGATTCCAACTCAGGCTCGAAACTCAGTCATATAAAGTTGTGCTGTTGTATGAAATATTAAAAGTGATAAACAAAAATAAAAGGCATTGCCAATGTCATGGAAGGAACATATCCAGGCTAACCTAACCAAGAGAAGCACATAGCACATAAGTCACCTGACCCCACCCCACCCTAGTCACTGACGTTCTGTATCAACTGGCAGCACTTGTAAAACCAAATGTTTCAGTATGATCATAGAGGGCCAGAGTGATAGCACAGTGGTAGGGCATTTGCCGTGCATGTGGCCAACCCAGGTTTAATCCCTGGTATTCCATATGGTCCCCTGAGTCTGCCAAGAGTGGCTTCTGAGCACAGTCAGGAGTTAACACCTGAGTAACCCATGAGTGCCACTGAGTGTGGTCCAAAAAACAAAAATAAACATACCAAAAAAAAAAAAAAAAAGAATAATCATAGTCAAATTAAGATACATCAGAACTACTACCTAGAATTACTAGTCCAATGCACATGACAAAAAAAAAAACCCTGTTTTTATGATGCTGACATTTTCAGTTATGTATTGTGCAGAAGTATAGCTTCTTTTAAATTATATGGGCAATGTAGCCAGTTTTCAAGTAGTTAGTCCCAACACAAACAGATCCTATCTTTTTTTGGAGGGTCACACCCTGAGGCACTCAGGGATTACTCCTGGCTCTGTGCTCAGAAATTGCCCCTGGCAGGCACAGGCAAGGGGACTCGACCATATGGGATGCTGGGATTTGAATCACCATCTGTACTGGATTGGCTTCGTGCAAGGCAAAAGCCCTACTGCTGTGCTATCTTTCTGGCCCCAACAGGTACTATCTTAAAACCTGTAATCAAAGTATTAGAACTCAATTCATTTTTTAATTAAAAAAAAAGGTAAGTCAATGGTTGCCAGGTAATTAGTTCAGAATATAAACAACTTAGTATTAGTAAACCTGAGTAAGAAAATTTAAAGCTATTTTTAAAGTCTTGATATTTACCTACCCACCCATTCTCACCCTAAATTTTCAGGTTGACCCCAGAATCCACCTTCAAACAAAACTGCCCTTTTAATTCTGACTATTTGCTCATACTTATGAGACTATGTTACCAACTCCTTATCTTTTCTTTATGAGAACTTTCCTGATTACCCTTATATCAAAAATCTATATTTGTCAGAGCAGGAGAGATAGTAAAGCAGGTAGGTTATTTACCTTATACATAGCCAATCCAGGTTTAATCCCTGGCATCCCATAATGCCAGTCACCAAGCCCAACAGGAGTAATTCCTGAGCACCAGGAATTCTGGCCTTAGCATTACTGGTGTGGCAAAAAGAAAAAAATCTGTATTTCTTTATTGTTCTCTCTTTTTACAGTTATTATAGTGCAAATATTTTCTCAATATTTGTATTCAACACTCACTCATTTATTGAGCAATGTACTAATTTTTTTTGATACCATAGATTGTGTACCATGGATTGTGCCCAGAGATGAGTTTACAACAAATACCCACAGAAGCACAGTTCAAAACCTAGGGAACTGAACCATCTTATTTGCTTTCTAGCATTCCTACTAGCAGGTATGCTAGTATTCAAATACTTGCTGAACTAATGAATGTACAAATAAACATATAAATGACTATAGACATATTCATAGGTTAAAGACTGCTCAAATAATGAGAAGGGAGCCAGAGCTAGGCAAACCCATATAGGGCATTTGCCTTGCACACAGCTGACTTGGGTTTGATTCCCAGCACATCAGAATTTCCCAAGCCCCAAAAAGAGTGATCCCTGAGCACAGAGCCAGAAGTAAAACCTGAGCACAACCAGGTATAGCTCAAAATAAAAACCAAAATAAATCAAATAAAGGAAAAGTACTTATGCAGACAGTGGAAATAGGATGTCATCTATGACAGAATAAAGTATTTATTAAAAACACAGGCAAGGGGCCAGAGAGATAGCATGGAAGGTAAGGCGTTTACCCTGCATGCAGAAGGTCATTGGTTCGAATCCTGGCATCCCATATGGTCCCCTGAGCCTGCCAGGAGCGATTTCTGAGTGTGGAGCCAGGAGTAACCCCTGAGCGCTGCCAGGAGTGACCCAAAAACAAAACAAAACAAAACAAAAACAAAAAACAAAAATACCCACAAGCAAATGAAAATGTCAGGGGCCAAAGAGATAGCACAGCAGGTAGAACACTTGAATTTCATGTGGCTGACCTGGGTTTGATTGCAGGCAACCTATATGGTCTCCCAAGCATAACTAGAAGTAATTATTGAGCACAGAGTCAGGGGTGATCCTTGAGAACTACCAATGTGCCCCTTCACCCCCCAAAGAGACTCAATCATAAAATAAAACAAAGTTAAAAAGTTGGGGTTTGATAAAATGATAATTATGATTTCATGGTTACAATAAGTGGCAGATTTATTAACCCCTTTCACAAATTTCAACTGAGCACTGTGAACTAGGCATGATGTAATGTGCAGGGTATCAACTGCATAGAAAGATTAAGACTACCCCAATTTCATTATTCTATTAAATGGCATTTTAATGAGATACAAAATTGAGTAAAGTATATACAAAAAAGAAGAAAAAATGAAGAACAGAGAATACGACTCCCTAAATTAAAATCTTATTTTAACCAGGAAATTTAGGGAAAGGGGTCAAGATAAACACAAAAAGGAGAAAATTCAGAAAAAGCAAGCAAGTCCTTACAAACTTTCAGAACTAAAAATTCTGGACTATATTCAAATTTTATACAAAGAAGTTACCAAAAGTAACAGCATAGACCCAACTAATTATAACATGCCAGAAAAGTGATTGTTTCAATTCTGACTTTAAAGAATTCACCTATATTTTATATAGGCTATATATCCAGAATTAAGTTTTAAGATCTTCCCGGGATAATGTATATTTTTTCAGAAAATGTATTCTAGTATAAGACTGGTAAAATTCAAAATAATTGTATAATATTTAAAGTTTATGCATTGGAATAATTTGCTGTCACCTATCCATACTAGAGTTCTCAAGAGGGATACCTGTTAGCACTGAGCATGTAATCATTTTTATTATTAAATACAAAGGTACAATTAAATACAGACACAGGATGTGACCTGCATCATAATTCTGCCAAACCTTTCTCTCACAATATCCTTTTTATTATTGTTCCATCATGTTTCTTTTGTCTCACCCTAAGTTCTCGAATAAGCTATTTACAATCTGAATAATTAGCAATCAGTGTGAATCTGTGGTCTTTGGCCCGATGTAAACGAAACATTGTGAAGTGCCTTAACATGATATATTTAAGTACATAAAGTTCCTATAGGCTCAGAACTTTACTTTTTTTGGAAAGTTTTTAAATGAATCTAATGAATATGATTTGAACTTTTCTAACACTTAGAAATCCATGTAAAGTTGAACAAAAATAAAACTACGGTATGAGCCAGAGAGACAGATCCCCAACACCACATAGTAGCACCACCAGGAATAAACTCTGAGCTCAGGAGTAGCCCCCTAAGTACTACTGGGTGTGACCCCAAAGCCAAATCTACACATAAACAGAAACCATAAAAAAATTACAATTAAGTTAGAAACAATAAATTCTCTTGGGTGGTCAGAAGTTTTATCTATACAAAAAATCTATACACCAATTTTAAAATGAAGATTTCTTCCTCTTGTAACTATCTTGGATAATTCTCTTTCTAGCACAAGATTCAAAGGAAAAGAAGCAATATGACTAAAATTAATGGAACTAAAGTTAAAAAACAGAACAAAGCTATAGGTCTTATATCTCTTTGTTCTAAAAGCCATGGGATGCTACTTGGTTGTTTGAGAAATATACCTAAAGTTACTAAGAAGTAATCTCAGTACTTCAATCTAGCTTTGAGGGATAGGATTTTCACTAAAAATAGAGGTCTGGGGGCCGGGCGGTGGCGCTGGAGGTAAGGTGCCTGCCTTACCTGCGCTAGCCTAGGAGACGGACCGCGGTTCGATCCCCCGGCGTCCCATATGGTCCCCCAAGCCAGGAGCGACTTCTGAGCGCATAGCCAGGAGTAACCCCTGAGCGTTACCGGGTGTGGCCCAAAAACCAAAAAAAAAAAAAAAATAGAGGTCTGTACGTGAGGATACTTTATTGTAAGATAATTATACTGAGATTCGTTTTTTTACAAATATTTTTGAATGTCTTTTATTTCAGGCACTTAAGGTTCATGGTGGAAGCGGAAGTAAAACAGAACAGACCATGTCTGGAGTCTGAGTGGAATAACTCAGAAAAAAAGTCAAACATGCCCAAAGTCCTTCATTTCCTAATACATTTTCTCTTTTCATGATAGTTTTTTTTTTCTTTTAAATTTTCTCTAGACCGACTGCTCTGTTTCTCTCATCTTCATTTCTCTCATGTTACGGATATATTTACAAGGCTCTCTTGAAGAGTCTGTATGAGAACAGATCACATCTTAACCAATTAAAGTAAGTAGTTTCAGCTGAACTCTATTTAATCATCAATACAAGGCAAATGATGACAAAATAAAAGGGAATGTAAAGAACAAATGAAAAATATAACATATGTTAGGAAATATCTATATACTCGAGTATAAGCCGAGATTTAGAGACAAGTGATTGACTTGATGAGGATATTTCAAGACAGAGATTCTAAGGAACAGAGCCAGACATGGTTCTAAGGGTACCAGACAGAGGTTCTAAGGAAGAGTATCCAGAAGTGAAATGGCGGCAGCACTGCCCTTTGGAGAGGAACAGTAAAAAAAAAAAAAGGTTGCCAGCACAACTGGCAATGCAAAACGATGCATTGTCATTGGCTTTCTTGCCTTCTATGTTGCTGCCTCTGAATACAACCTGTACTTTATTTAATAACTTTGCTCCCTTATTTTTCAAGTCTTCGTTTCCAAGTATTTCTAATTATTATTTAATAACCTCACAAGTTAGTCAAATTTTTTTCTCTTCTGCCTGTGACTAAAAGGCCCAAGAAAAACCTTATTCCTGAGCTTCAGTTCTCTTTATTGCTTGTGATGTGATTTTCATGATGTCTCTGCTCTGCCATTTTTTTTCGATTTTCAAGCAAATAAACCATGGCGAAATTCAATATACTAATTCTCTTTAAAAAAAAAAAAAAAAGTCCTTTAGTCAGAAACTAAGCTATTTCCTAAAAGAAGTGCAAAATAAACAAAAATAAAAAAAATTTAAAAAAAAAAGATTCTTTCCATGAAGAGAGGAGCCACATTTCAGTTCTCATTTGTGTGTGAGCAACATTTTACAAAATCACTGGGAAGCTTATCCTGCCCCAGGGATTATACTCAATGTGAGTTTCATAATAAATGCATGGAACTATGTGCTAAGGACCAGCTGTCTAAATGGAAGCAGACTTTTGAGAAACTTTATCTGCAACAGAGTGAGTTCTTTACCTTCTCAGATTTTGCTGTAATCACAGGAAAGTTATATTATGAAATGTTATCAAATCAGGTAGAACATAGTCCGATAAGCCAATTGTCTTCAAAATCAGGCTCACATTCAATCACCCAAAGACAGGACTGTGCCAGGAGAATTGGGAAAGATGACGTTAGAACACAGTGGTCATTGATGGACTCATTCAATGTTCTTTCCATTAGCATTAGAATCTGTTTCATCATTTGATAGAGTTGTAAGTAGACAAAAGTCACTAGAGTAGCAAAACGGTAGCATATATAAAGAAAATTGCTACAACTAAAATAAAGATTTCCTTTTGATATTACCTTCTTTTATTTTGATTTTTATTTGACACATTTTTATTTGTTGTTTGATGCTCTTCATCAGAACGATATCTCTTAACAAGATATGTTTTCCTTGGAAGGTTCATTTGGGTCTAAAACTTTAAAAATAAATAAAGCAAGAGTCTAATTCTTTTGTGTTAGTGTGGGTGGGGAGTGGCATGGAAGAGAAGGAAGTGGTAGTTCTACGCAATCCTTAGGAAGTCCAGAGCCCCCTTTCAGCAATTCTTGGCAACTGGGACAGGGAATAATAGGAGGTTATCTCCACATAATTTGAAACTATAAAGCCATAGTGATTTAAAAAAAAAGGTCATGTAAAAATAAGACCAGCGGCTTTGATTCCATTACTCAAAGATGAATCCCTAGATTTGTCAAAAACCAACTTATTTTTAACAAAGGAACTGAGTACAAAAAAAAAAAAATGAAACAAAGAAATCCACATCACAAGATAGTGTTTGGCAAAGTGAATAACCACACATAAAATGTAAAGGCTGGATTCATACTTCACATCTTTACACAAAAATCAATTCAAAGTACACCAGATAGGCATTGCCATATAAGCAATAGCCCAGCCTGAAAGCTTCACCACTATGGGGCAGGAGGAGTGGCGAACTAGTAGGGCATTTGACTTGCACATAGCTCACCTAGAACACACCACGGTTCGATCCCCCGAACCCCATATGGACCCAAGTCAGGAGCGATTTCTGAGCACAGAGTCGGGAGTAACCCCTGAATGTCACCAGGTGTGGCCCAAAAATCAAAGAAAGAAAGAAAGAAAGAAAGAAAGAAAGAAAGAAAGAAAGAAAGAAAGAAAAGAAAGAAAGAAAGAAAGAAAGAAAGAAAGAAAGAAAGAAAGAAGAAAGAAAGAAAGAAAGAAAGAAAGAAAGAAAAGAAAAAGAAAAGAAAGAAAGAAAGAAAGAAAGAAAGAAAGAAAGAAAGAGAGAGAGAGAGAGAGAGAGAGGAAGGAAGGAAGGAAGGAAGGAAGGAAGGAAGGAAAGGAAGGAGGAAGGAAGGAAGGAAGGAAGGAAGGAAGGAAAGGAAGGAAGGAAGGAAGGAAGGAAGGAAGGAAGGAAGGAGGAGAAGAAGGAAGGAAGAAGAAGGAAAGAAAGAGAAGAAAGAAAGAAAAAGAAAGAAAGAAAGAAAGAAAGAAAAGAAAGAAAGAAAGAAGAAAAAAGAAAGAAAGAAGAAAGAAGAAAGAAAGAAAGAAAGAAAGAAAGAAAGAAAGAAAGAAAGAAAGAAAGAAAGAAAGAAAACTTCACCACTACACCACTAATCTTGAAAAAGATACCAGCTAAAGCACTCATGGTTGCACCAGTCTTAGAGCTGAAAACTTGGGTGCCCTCAGGAGAGGCACAGATCAAGTCCTGCTTTGTCAAAGCCTTGGTAGCTACACCCAAGCCCACAGGTACTACCAAGCAGGCAAACTGTCCAACCTCACTATTTCCTGACTAATCTTAGCAAAGTTAACAAGCAGAAAGAAAATTCCAGTTATACCAGTTTTCAGGCTGAGAGATCTCTGGGATCTTCTTGGAGAGGGGCAGGTAGTGTTTACCCCACACTCTGCTACTGCTGGAAGCCCAACATCACATTAGGCCAGAGAGATAGCACAGAGTTTAAGTAAAGGGGCTTGCATATAGTTGACCCTATTCTATTTGTGGCACATCCTGTGGTCCCCAAAGTACCACTAGGAGTGATCCGTGATCGCAGAGACAGGAATAAGTCTGGTATAGTCACAAAACCAAAATAAATAAAATTAAATGGTTCCAAAGTAGTTTATAAGTTATATCTAGTATTATTCCATAAATTAAAATCAAATAGCTTCATTAAAACAGCTTTCTTAAAAAGGGTTTCACTGTCAAAATATTTCCTTTTTTCCGTATCTCAGATACAAAGCATGGTAAGATTTGAATGAAAAAAAAAAAAACTAACAAAATATAAACATATAACAAAATATAAAAATATAGCACATCCTCTGACTCTACTTTTGCCTACAATATAAAAAGTAACAAAATCAAACATTTCTAAAATGCTCAAGAAGTTAAAAAATTTTAGCTGCACTTTTAAACATATAGTTTGAACATACCTTGACTATAATTAATATTTTGGAAAATAAAAAGAATCAAGTACCATGCTTCAGTCAGTTACTTTCCTGCTCATATTCTCAGCAATTCTCAAAGTTTTCCTGGAAATGCCCATAAGTGGTTATGGTTAAAGAAAGATCTATTAGTTTGCCCGAGACAGTCAAGGTGCCCTCACCCAGCTGCAATTACTTACTTCAACTTGAAGGCTTGGTCCCATATCCTAAATAGATTCAATAAATCTAAATTTAATAAATATGACAATTCCCAAGTACAAATATAACTGTCCTTGACAATATATAAGGAACCTCAGTGCTGTAGACTTAGAATCTGACCACAAATTTTCATCTTCCTACAGAAAAACCCTAAGACAAGGAATCCCTAGTGTTCACCCAACACAAGGCATTAATAGACTGGATACCTGGTTTGTTTTCTGTTATTAAGTGAACTAGATGCCTGCTCTCATCTTAGTTTTCTCAGCCCAAGTGCTAACATTCTGCTTAATCATTCTTCCCCCAAAGCTGGCCTCTGTCTCCCTATTTAAAGGAGATGCCTCATGCCCTCCTCCACAAACCTTCTCCCAAAGAATTCCCAAGCAGCCATCATGAACTTGATTAGATACATTATAGATTAACTAAGAAAGTGATTCCCTATTCTGACCTGATTAGAATTCTACACACAGATGAGGACTGGAAATAGATTGCCCGTTTTTTTTTGTTTTGTTTTGTTTTGTTTGTTTGTTTTCTGTTTTTTGGGTCACACCCGGCATTGCTCAGGGGTTACTCCTGGCTCCACGCTCAGAAATTGTTCCTGGCAGGTTCGGAGTACCATATGGAATGCCGGGATTCGAACCATCGACCTTCTTCAGGCAAGGCAAATGCTTTACCTCCATGCTATCTCTCCGGCCCCCGAGGACTGGGAATAGATTTCTAAACTCACCAAGTCAAATGATGGATTTGGATTGCTTGACTACCCACTTAAGAAAATACTTCTACTGAACCTTGAGCCCTGGCTCTTCCTGTTCATTTTTCTACTTATCTCAACCTGTGTCAGACGAGCTAAGCACTCAAGTTATTGATGGATGGGTTTCTGTATTTTAAAGACAAGAAATATTGTAAGAGAAATAGGCCAGGTTTAGTGCTATCACAGACAACTTATCTATTAGAGTCTAGATGTTGGAAAGATAATTACAAGGGTTAAGCCTGACCCCACTTACCCTGGTAATACATGCTATGCCCCTAATCATAGTTTATAGCTTTAAAAGCAGCAAAACAGGGGCCAGAGCAGTGGCGCGGAGTGGTAAGGTGTCTGTCTGCCTTGTCGGTGCTAGCCTAGGATGGACCGCTGTTAGATCCCCTGGAGTCCTATATGGTACCCCAAGCCAGGAGAGATTTCTGAGCATATAGCGAGGAGTAACCCCTGATTGTCACCGGGTGTGGCCCCCACTCTCCAGTACCACATGGTGTGAGCTGGTAGCCCCCAAAACTGATCAGGCCTGGCCAAGTATTATAAGAAGTATTCCCTTTCTCCCAGCACCACTGAAATGTATGTTCCTAGTTTTTAAATAAGAGGATTTGGGGGCTGGAGAAAATAGCACAATGGTAGGGCATTTGCCTTAGACGCAGAAGGACAGTGGTTTGAATCCTAGCATCCCATATGGTCCCCTGAGCATGGCAGGATTTCTGAGCATAGAGCCAGGAATAAGCCCTGAGCGCTGCTGAGTGTGACCTTTCCCAAAAAAAGAGGATTTTGTGAATTTCTTTCAACTCAGAGTAAGAATGCTATTCGTGTTATTAGTGTCTATCAATATCATATCTTAGAATACCAGTTTAGTCCATTTCATTTTGAGTTTTTAATTCTTCCAGTCACCAGCAAAATCAAACAAAAAGCCTTACACATAAAATATTCAAAATAAAAGCATAAGCCCAAGTTAAAAGCCCAAAGAGATAACAGACTACTCACCTTAAAAGGAGGGCAAAATTATAACAGATTACTCTATTAAAATATGACTTTAAATACAGTATACTCGTCTTCAACTTAACACATGTCTCAAAACTTCTGAGGAACACTGCACCAATACACATTTGTAAAACAACCTCACAGCACTTTTATGTGACCGTATGTTCATTAAGAAGAAGTATTTACTACTTACATACATAAGGTACATAATGAATTCAGTAAGTGTCTAGAGTTGGCTAATGCTGGGAAAGCACATGCCAAAACAGACTATAAATCAAAATGAATTTGTCAAAGTAAGATCTTAATATAATACAGGTTGGAAATATATTCATCAACCACTAAAGTTGTGATATGAGATTAGTGAAGAGAGCTACATCGAAACTCAGATCAGACTGTAATTGACATCCCTCTGTTCTATCTACAGATTGGCTATTCTCTCTCTCTCTTCCACCTAGAAAAATATAAAATAGTAAGATCCAGGCATGTTTCATCTCCTTGTGGGTTGATATCTCATATGCTGCTTTAATGAACAATATTTTTCCAAACTGTTGGCATGAACCAGTTGGGCAATTACATATATTTTTTAAGTCTAGATTAATGCTGATTTAAAAGATTTAGATTATATTAAAATAGAAAATGGAAAGTACTTGATATTAGTTTGTCTAAATTGAAATTATAACAAGATAATTATAATAAATAATAACAAAATAATTTACAGTAAAACAACTTATGACAAAAGAATTGTAGCGAAATCTTAAAGTGAGGGAAATATTTTAAAAGATCAGAAAAGGTAAAGAAAAAAGTTTCATAGCAACTAGAAAAAAATATAAAAGTTTAGTTAATAGATACCAGCACGGTGCTCAAAATCTGAACAAAGATGTTACAGCTTTGTGTTTTAGTTTTTGTTTTGTTTTTTTTTTTTATTTTTGATCAAAGTGGATTACATATCTTTCATAGTAATATTTTAGGTACATATTAATATTGAATTAGGGGAATTCCCACCACCGAAGTTGACCTCCCTCCACCCCCATTCCCAGCATGCATCCCATTTCCCCTCCTTTACCCCCCTGGGTTGCAAGTATAAGTGATCCCCTCTGTATCTAGCTTGTTGTAGATTGGGTATCTATTCTGTTGTCGTTGGCTTTGGATTTGGTGTTTAAGTCTGATCATTTTTATTAGTATTTAATGATCATACAGTTGTTTGGACTTAGTACCCTCTGTTATTTCCCTCTCAATTTGAGGGCAGAGCAAAATGGTTCCAGTTATGTGGTTCTGTTTGAAAAAAAAAAAAAGAAGAAGAAGAAGAAAGAAAGAAATAGAATGGGGTAAAAATGCCACAGGCCAAAAGTGGGCAGAGTCCTTCTCAAGGATCTAAACATCAGTTTTGAGAGAAGAAAGGGAAAAAGGAAGAGAATCACCACAAGAATACAAAAAGAAAAATCAAACAAGAAATCCAATGAGCACTTCAGCACTAGACACGTGCCCCACACATTAATCACACTTCTGAAATAAAATCAAAACAGAGCACAAAAAAAGAAAGAAAACAACAATGACAATAATGAAACCAAACAAACAAACAAACAAAAAAAAACAAAACTAAAATTTGTGCTGGTTCTTTTTTCTTTCTTTTTTTCCCTTCTGCATAGGCACAGTAAATATTGGGGAAATTAGAAAGGGAATTCCCTTGGCCTAAGTGATAAAGGGTTTCTCTGCTCTTGAAGTATATTGTTATGGAATTAACTACAGACTCCATGTATGTTCATTTACTCTCCCCTAGATCCTTCTGTGGTGTATGGCAGACATCTGCTCCATCATGAGTGATAAAATCAGACCTCTGTATCTAGAGATCTTGGTATCTGCACAGGTGAAGGAATGGAATTTATGAAGAAGTTTTTTGTATTTTTTTATTTGGTTTTTGGGCCACGCCCGGTGGTGCTCAGGGGTTATTCCTGGCTGTCTGCTCAGAAATAGCTCCTGGCAGGCACGGGGGACCATATGGGACACCGGGATTCGAACCAACCACCTTAGGTCCTGGATTGGCTGCTTGCAAGGCAAACATCGCTGTGCTATCTCTCTGGGCCCGTCTTTTTGTATTTTATACTTTCTCTTTGTTTTACTGAATCCCTTCTAATTCACCTATGTGCTTTCATTAATGTTCCCAAATATGTTCCCTGCAAGCCCAATTCCATTCATCAAATGTTATTTTCATTTTCTGAATATTCTCTTTATACAAAATTCAAAGTAAACTCCTTAGCAGGGCATTCTTGAATCTTCTGAATCCAGGCCTGTTTTCCTAGTCCCTGCCTCTACTAACCCTACATTCAATCTCTATTTAAGCATTCCATATTTTGTTATTTTTCTTTTTATGTTATTAGTAAGTCCATCTACTCAACAAGTCATTGGCTACATATGAACTTCTTTGTGTTGAGTAATGGATATGAATGAACTTCCCTGTTTCCCAGTACTTCCATCCACCATCAGATTGTAAATACTCTTGCTTTACAAGCTGTCAGTTTTAGAATACTGGAGAATTAAGCCCCCTTCCCATAATTTTGTCAAATATAAGGATTTTAGCCATTTTTTTTCATAGATTCTGAGCTTGAACTTTTAGAGACACTAGAGGGGTATGGCCCTACCAGCTATTTCTTGAAATTATTCTGTTGGCTACAAGAGCAATTACCAGAGTGTGATGACATCCAGAAAGCAGATGAAACTGTCAGAGTAATTCAAAACAACCAAAAAAAAAAAAAAAATGACAGAAACTGAGAAAGCAATACAGCAATTTAGGACTCAAAGAAAAAATTCTTTAATCTCTCCCTTTGCAGCCTGTACTATACATAGAGAGCATACTTTATGTAGTATTAAAAGAGCAGTATAGAAAAACAAGTTGCTATAAAATTGTCGTAATTCTAAGAAAAAGTCTAAGAAAGAGTTTAGCACTTTGTGTTAGGTAGGGGACCAGGAGTACAGACTAAAGAGTCAGTGTGGGAGACCTGACGTCAGTATCCAAGGATTTTGGTTACCTAGTCAGGCCTTCAAATGCAATCTCTATTCCCAAGAATTAAAATTTCCCATGATTAAAAGAAAGAGCAACCATCAGCCTAGCCCTCTCTTACATCGTTTTCCATTTTCCCTTTCTCTAGAATAAAATTGAGTCATCCCAAAAATGTACACGATGGATGAAGCCATGGATAGACTGACTTAAAGATAAATGACAAAAAGTAAGTCTCTCCTACTTTCTCCTAGCTGGAAGATATTCTGAAGAAATCCTGGAGAAATACTTGACCACAGTATCTATACTTTAATTGTTTTGATGCTGACTCTGAAGAAACTTCTGAAAAGTGTGTTTTAAGTGTATTTTCTTACGGAGGAAGAAGTAGCAGATTTATACAATAAGTCCTGACAATATTCAGATTACTTTTCAATTGTATTTATAACCATTCTTTCACCAGAATATATGAGAAAATCACAGAAAAATCAATAAGAACATAAACTCTCTAAAGCCTCTTCTTAGCAGATTTGTGTGCTTTGTATACATTCATTACTGCATTCTTCAGGTTAAAAGTTTGAAGCAGTTAGGGGCAGGGGATTAATTGGGCATGGGATATGGAGTACAAGTATATGCCTTAGTATCTAAATTCAATCCTTCAAAAGTCATCAGGTATGATCCCTAGTAGTCCATGTAACAATAGGCTCAAGCATCAAATTATCAAACCCACACTACCAAGCCACATTGAGCATTGATTTGGAAATAATACATTATATATAATCTTCTACACAAAGAACTCATACAAAGTCGTGAATTTATTCTTAATATGACAACTACTCGCCTAATTATTATATCCTTCAATTACATTCTTCTGAAAGACTTTTTTGTTGTTGTTGTTGTTTTGTTTTGTTCTGTTTTGTTTTGTTTTAGGGCCACACCCAGCAGCAGTCAGGGGGTACTCATGACTCTATTCAGAAATTGCTCCTGGCAGGCTTGTGGGGGACCATAAGAGATTTCGGGGATAGAACTCAGGTCCATCTGGGCGGCTACATGCAAGCAACTGCCCTATCGTTGTACTATCACTCAGACCTTTGAAAGACTTATTTTTGTGGATAAACAAATTCTGCACCATAATACTTTTTCATTGAATGCAAGAACACCATTTTAGTTTTGAATAATAAGACAGTAATTAAATAAGCTCTGTGAAAAGCCTGTTATGTGCTTTTAATGTACAGTTGAGTGTTTTTTCTTAAAAGCAGGTGTATGTGTTTTATGTTTCTGTGAGTGTATTTAATGACCTAAATAGTGTTTTGCTTATATAAAGTGATTGTTTATATTAATAGTAATAATAAAACTAGTTTAAATTCAAATTCTAAAATAGTATATTTGACACTGTAGGATAAAAACTACTACAGTATTAATTTTAATAACTATGTATGAATGTTTTGGATTTTTCATAATATTTTTATGTTTCCAGTACTTAGCTGTAGAATTGATAGCTAAAACAAATAACTAGCGGGAAAGATAATTTGGCAGTTAAGACAACTTGCCTTGCATGTGGCTGACCTGAGCTTGATCCCCAATTTCTGAGACTTCCTATGAGTCCTAAAACAATGCTGGGAGTAATTTCTGAGAACAAAGCCAGGAGAAACCAGAACACTGGTGGGAGTGTCACATAAAAACAAGGGAAAAATAAATTATGTCAAGCAATTTGAAATCACAGTAATTTTCCTATACCTTCTTGTATATATACCAAGAACAACAAAGCTACAACACTAATAAAATCATAAACTGGTTTCACTAATATTTTTGAGATATAATTAATGAGATAAAATAAAAAGCATATACTTCTGAACATGAACTATGCCCATGACAGCAGATATTTCTTCTTTAAGTATTTGTTTCATAACTGTTAAAAGACCTAGAAAAATAGTCAATCTATAACAATGAACATCCATAGCTAGTAGATTTAACCTCAGATTACCATTTCCCAAAAGAAAAATCTTAAGAAAAAAAAAGTTGAGAAATAACTTCTTCCAGGACTAGGACAGAAAAGTCTTTTTATGAGGTAGGCCACTAACAGTATATCAAAAGGAACAAATTTACAGAAGTGCCCAGAAGCTAGATGTGGTAACCTGAACAGCAACTGACCTATAAAAAGTTCTTTTAGTTGGCTCTCATGATCTCCTTGATCTCCCTTGAACTTGGATCTAACTCGCTTGTCTGTTTCTTTGCTTGCTATTTCCACTCTAGAGGATTGTTCTCTCTTGAGCACATACTTCTCTCTTTTTCTCCCTTCACATCTTCTTAAATAAGTTTCAATGAAACTCATCTTGCTTCACACACACACACACACACACACACACACACACACACACACACACACACACACACTACTCTAAGTCAAATTTTAAAAACTCATTACATTTCCAAGACACAAGAAAACTAATTAAAAAACAAAAAACAGAAAAAATACTGGGGATAATAAAATAATAATGGAAAAATTAAAGCATTTGCCCACTGGTTTATACAACATGTATCTCAAGGTAGGCAGAAATGATAAAGCTACCGTATTTTCCGGCATATAAGACGACTTTTGAAACAAAAAAAATGTCAACCGAAAATCGGGGGTTGTCTTATACGCTGAGTATATCCGGAAAAATGTTTCAATATGCCGCTAAACTAAAATTGGCTGAATATTGCAACAAAATGAGTTTTCCAACTCGATCCTGCACCAATCACTGCAAGGCTGCTCAGACCGCCTCTCTAACTCAGCCAATCCAAGCAGGCTTTTTTTGCATGCAAATTAGACAGTGTTCTTGACCCGAATCTGCACTGTCAAAAGCCTGCTCAGATTGGCCAGAGTCAGAGAGGAAGTCTATTAGAGTATAACCTTTGAACCTTTGCTTGTTGTGATTGGCTCACTGTGGTACATACAGTTGCAGCACAGGAACATTCTGTCTGATACAGCGAATATAGGCCTAAACCTATGTTTTAACTGCAAAATTAGGGGGTCGTCTTATACGCCGGCAAATACAGTACATTATAGATTAAGCTGGAATAATTATTTTGCAACCTCTCAGTCTCTAATGAAACATAACAGCTAATCTGAACAAGCACTCTCAACCAATAGCTCTATGGTACCTTATTGTACCCAGATAGCTTATATATGTGTGTATATATAATTTCATTAGTTAAGCATCATGGTTACAAAAAATGTTCATAGTTGGGTTTCAATCATCAAATGTATACCACTCTTCACCAGTGCAACTTCCCTGCCACCAATGTTCCCCATTTCCCTCTTCCCCTTTCCCCCTGCCTGCCTTCCAGACAGACACTTTATTTTGATCACAACGAAAGAACTATTGCTCAACAAACTATATACATTTTAACCTGAACTTGGTGAACTTTAGTATAATTTTTAAGTTTTTATATACAGAGAATAATATGTATGCCCAAATTTTTCATGTGCTATACCCAATCATATCTACTTTTGGGTGCTTGCAATTAAAAAATAATAATTTTAAGAGAATGCAAGCCTGGTATTTAATACTTACTGGTAAAGAGAGCAATAAACAACTGCAAACTTCCCTAGTGGCAATATCTCATCATGAGCAAGCTAAAGCATATGTTGGATGTTAGCCTGGGTGGACACAAATGTGTCCTATTTATTCAAGGTTTCCTTTGAAGCCACAATCTTTAAGTTTTTTTCTTAGGGGTACATGTCAAACTTCATTTAGCATTAGTTGGTATCCATATATACTGAATAGCAAAATAGCAGCATTCGGGAATAACAACCACCAAAAAAAAAAAAAAAAAAAAAATCCTTCATGTTAGAAGAGCAATAATGTCAGTTTCATTTCTGTAACAAAAAACAAGAGGAACAATACAATTTAAAAGCCACGGGAGGAAAGTAGGATGAAATTATTCATTTAAGTTATGAGTGAAAAATTGTATATGAACAGGAAAACTATTAAAAGCAAATGTTTCAATAGACGCCTAGACTTTTAATGTGACAGTTTTTTTTTTGTTTTTTTTTTTTGTTTTTGGGCCACACCAGGTGGTGCTCAGGGGTTACTCCTGGCTGTCTGCTCAGAAATAGCTCCTGGCAGGCACGGGGGACCATATGGGACACCGGGATTCGAACCAACTACCTTTGGTCCTGTATCGGCTGCTTGCAAGGCAAACGCCACTGTGCTATCTCTCCGGGCCCTAATGTGACAGTTTTTAACTCCTATTTTTGAAGGATTATGAGTTTATCTTGAGCATATTTAAATGCTTTATTTAAATATTTAAATAGCTCCTTTTTTTCTAAATATGCTTTATAAAATTTTCCAAAAAGATGGACACATTTTAAATATTTAGGTTATTTGTTGAACTGTTGCTTCACTTTGGAATATTTTTATAAAAGTAGAAATTTGGTGGACTAAAAGAATACCACCAAATTGGTCCAAAGAAAAAATATCTGTTCTATACTTTTAAAATTACTTTATATTAGTTAATTTAGATCTCAAAACTCTGTGGATGAAAGAGATAATAAATAGTGTGTTTGCTTTGTACACAGCAAACTTGGTTCAATCTCCAGCACACCATTTGGTCTCCTGAGCACCACCCAGAATAATCCCAGAGTGCAGAGCAAGGAATAACTCCTGATCATTGACAGGTGTGGCCAAAAGTAAAGCAAACAAACAGTTCAAAATTTGGAAATTTGGGTATGATAAACTTAAATTCCTCTATGTATAAGAACAAGGTTCAAACTCTGTGGAGTTTATAAACTTCAATAATAATCTACTTCCATGTTGTTTCAATTAGACTGCGAAAAGTAAAGCAATCAAACAATTCAAAATTTGGAAATTTGGGTATAATAAACTTAAATTCCTCTATGTGTAAGAACAAGGTTCAAACTCTGTGGAGTTCATAAATTTCAATAATAATCTACTTCCATGTTGTTTCAATTAGACTGCAATTTTCAAGTATGATTTTGATACATATAATTGAATTAAGTGGTCAATAGCTTTTCTAATCATTCAATTGTTTAGTTTCAGTAATCAGGTCGTTCAATTTCAGTGCTATTTTATTCTTATAAAAAGTAATATAGTCATCCTTTTTTCTTTGATAAGTAACATAATTCTATTTTGGAAATTATGCCTAGTAGACTAATATACTCCAGCAAAGTTTCCTGTACATATCTTAAGATATATAGGTACAAGTGGTTTTTTAAAGGCAGAAAATGAGTATAATTATACCATCAAAAGGTTAGGGGTTTGGGGGCTGGATTGATAGCACAGCAGGTAGGGCGTTTGCCCTGCAAGCAAATGACCCAGGTTAGATTCTTGCCATCTCGTATAATCTCCCAAATCCAACCAGGAATGTCACCTAAGCACCATTGGATGTGGCCAAAACTAATAACAAAAGAGGTTAGAGGGCCTAAGAGAGCTGGTAAATACTTTTTAAAAAACTTTTCATTTTTAAGCAAATTTATATTTGTATTTTATCATCAAAATACAATTTTTGTGAAAAAGCATATGCTTTAGATGCAAAATGCTAAAGTCTGAGATCCCTATGTTAATCATACAGAAGAAGACTGTACACAACAGTGGTGGAACAGAACCTTTAGAACCAAAAAGACTCTAACCTAGACCCTGTCCTAGGACCTGTACAAATGCCAAGAACGCTGGATACAGTTGTCTCATTGTCTAACCCACAACTGAGAGGAAAGTTTCCTGGCACCACATACAAAGCCCTTGGGATGAGGTAATGAACACCTATGGAGCCAGGGGTTGATCCCATGATGATATGCTTCAAGGATAGAGAAGCCCTGAATCTCCTAGGCCACGGGAATTCCCATTCTCCCCCAATGTTTACTGTGCCTATACAGAAAAAAAAAATGTGTAGGGAACACCAAACCCTACCACTGCAGCACCCCTTCTTTTTCTTGTTTTGTTTTGATTTGTTAGTTTTTGACTTTATTTTCCTTCTTTCCTCCACTTTTCTCTTCCCTTTTCACTCCTGTGATTATTTGGTGATTTTTTTTTCTTTTTAGCCGGTGCATTTTTTTTCTTTTCTTTTTCTCTTTCTTTTTTTGGTAGTTGCGGCCAATTTTTTTCTCTCTTCCTTTTTTCTTCTCTTTTTTTTTCTTTTTTCTTCTTATCCTTTTTATTGCAAAGGACAACAGAATAGACAATCTACAACAAGCTATAAAGTGGAGACCAGTTGCACTAGTATTCTGGGGGAAAAGGGAGGTAGATATGAGATGCATGCTGGAAACGGGGGTGGAGGGAGGACAGCACTGGGATGGGAGTGCCCCTCATTCATTGTCACTATGTACCATAAATATGCTGTGAAAAATAAAAAAAAATTAAAAAAAGAAAGAAATTTTTTCTTTTTTTTTTTTTTTGGTTTTTGGTTTTTGGGCCACACCCAACGGTGCTCAGGGGTTACTCCTGGCTGTTTGCTCAGAAATAGCTCCTGGCAGGCACGGGGGACCATATGGGACACCGGGATTTGAACCAACCACCTTTGGTCTTGGATCGGCTGTTTGCAAGGCAAACGCCACTGTGCTATCTCTCAGGGCCCCAAAAATATTTTCTTGAAAATATTTAAATAAGTCATTTCTCAAAAATCGCATAAACTTTTTATGTATTATAGATATTTGAATCATATAAAAACAAAATCTCATAAGAGATTTGGTAAAAGTAGATGTAACATAATCTTCCAATACCATCCCAAATTTAGAAGAATTGTATATATCTGCAAGAAGCAAATAACCAAATTTGGATAATATTGCTATTCTATTTAAAAATATTCAATATATATTTATTCAACCTAATTCTACTAAGATGTAGAAATTAATGTGCCTGCCAAATTTAAGGTAGGTAACATTCAGTATTTGCAGGGTATAAATGAGGATTAAATGCATCATTCTTTAGGTCTGACTTATGTTCCAGAGACTCAATGGGAAAAAAAAATGAAAACGTAAGACTAAGCAAAAATCATACTTGTATTATTGGGTAATTGATTTTTTTTTCGCACTCCAAGAAAATAAAATCAACACCTTAAAAGAATTGTCTTTAACCCAGGTTTTCTTTTATTAAAGTGTTCAATTGCAGGTGCAGGGCTAGAGGAGTAATAGTTTGTTCCTTACAAAGAGTCTAGATTCCACAATACGCATTTTGCTAGAGGCATGATTCCCCAAAGCACACAGCTAACTACATCTCCTGCTGTACCTGTAACAATTTAATTGTATGAGTCAGGCTAGTCAAGCATCTTCAGATCATGACTGGGAGACATGAAATTCATTGTCATTATTGTCCCTGTCATTTTGGATCATTATATCCTGCTGCAGAATTTTCCTCACTTCAGTGCATTTTTACCTCCAGGAGCCAGGGATTATAGCTAAGGTTGGGGAGGGGGCAGGACCGTGAACTACATTTACCTCAGGGGAGCCAGAGATTAAATTGGCTTTGCTCTCTCACATGCTGAATTCATTTATTTGTATGCTGTGAATTTTAGGTTGAAATAAGGATAAATATTCTAGTGAAACCTGGATTTTTAATTCTCCCTTTGAAACAGGGATATAACTAACTTTTATTTGTATTAGGAAAGCCATGTAATTTCTTATGGGTTGCCATTTTCATAAGTGCAGAAGGGCATCACTGAGTGTGAAATAACAGATCTCTCTCTGTCAATGCTTTGACTTTGAAAAAGAATTTAAAGCTGTAATTTTGTTCTCTGGTTTCATTTTAAAGAAGCTTCATGGTGATGTTCAATGGTTTCAAATATTTAATGATTTTAACTATATCTAATTTGCTGTGCAATGGACTGGATGACTAGAATCAAACAAGAGTCGACTAAGATCTTCCCTGAAAACAAGACTGAAGTGAAGTTGCTAGAGAAAGACAAAGAAAGTTCTGCAGAAAACTAGTGGATCCTACACCACTGGATTATAAAACCTCACAGCCTGCCAAATTTTCCAATCCTGTCCTGTCACGCAGACTTTATGCTAAACTGGAGAGTTTAACCAGTCTACACCCTCTCCATCTGGTAACCACGATGGCAATGACCATGATCAAGGCACAGCTGTTGACTCTTGACAGGGAGTGTGGGGAAAGAGATTCTGAGAAAACTGGGAAGTTGATTCTGCATTGTCTCAAACAGAAAAAAAAAGTATAACCTTGTGTATCAGTTCCTAGCCCAGGTTCGTTTTGTATGGGTTTTACTGAGAAATTTGACATTTACTTTGCAGTGAAAGGTATGTGTGGGTTTATTTTTCAGCAGCTAACAACAAAATATAATGATGGATCTTACCATTGCCAAGCTCAGAATAGCTCCTATTCTGTACATTTTAAAATATGGGGGTTTACTTTATTTTTGAGAGCAATATTATATCTTAATGCCATGCCATCCCTATTATTCTTTTATTTATAATAAATGTTATGAGAAGTCTTATTCTCGTTGATAAATTCTGTGCTTTAGAGCTGATCTCTTTCCAACCCTGACACCTCAGTGTTGAAGAGATCGTTTCTTGGCTTCTAGACCAAGGACACTTCTTGGTAATTGGGCTGTATTTTCACACTATTGTATTTCACTTTTCATTGTTGCTGAGGTGGTTGCATAAAATACTACGACTAAAAGCTTTTTACTCATCAAAATTCTTATAGCAGGGAAACATTAATTAAATAACTTAAGCCACTTTTTCATACAAAACAATGTGGTGCTGCTGCTTTGGATGGTAGTACTGGGAGCTGAAGGGGTCACATATGTTGGTATTGAGGTGGAGAGAGAGGAAGATGTGGTGTCAGGGATCAAACTCAAGCCCCCTTATATGCCAGAAATGTGCTTCATCATCAACCCTTTGAGGCATATCCCCAGTTACAATAATACATTCATACTCTGGAGGTATTTTGAAATCATGTAAATAATAATTTATACAGAATCATAATAGTAATTTATGAAAAAAAGGTATCTTTATATTCTTGTCAAGAAAAGATTATCTTGATGCTCTCCCTGCTGCCTGCACTATCACTTCTGGCAAACTCCAGGGACCATACTCAATAAAACTTAGGTCAGTCATATGCAAGGCAAATTTCCTGTCCACTGTACTATTTCTCCAGTCCATTATTTTACTTTTATGCTAACATTTAATGTGACCATTACACCATTACACCACTAGGTAAAACAGGAGCTGCCCTATTTGGGAACACAGCTATGAAACCATAGAACTACAATTGGTTTCACTTTCTGGTCTTGCCTCAAGGATAACAGAGTTGGGCCTTTATCATTTTAGAAGTGCTCTTGAAAAAAGAAGTTATAATTACCTTTATCTCTTTTACTCAAGATTTTATATTTTAGAATCACTTATTTTTATTTTTTAATTTTATTTATTAGAATCACTTTTAAAATATTTTCCTCTTTATTCTAATAGGATAATACTTCTGCTTTATATGGAATATATTTTCTTTGGTTTCTCCATATAAAAATATTAGAAATATAGAAAATTTATAACTTCAGTAGAGAATGTCACAAATCCAGTCATTCAGTAACAATGAAATCAACAAATTTAGATCTACCAATACTACTCTTAGGGAATTCATACACACACACACACACACACACACACACACACACACACACACACACACACACGAAATGAAAGTATTTATTGTAGAAAACTAGATAGTAAGAAAATGGTCATGTATGTGAGAGGGTATATATGTTAAAAGGGATAAATAAGAGGCCAAGATCCCAAACACTTCCATCTGGATTAACAGTAAGGATCTGAGGTAGTAGAAAGAAAAGCCATAAAATTGTCCTTAATACATGCACTTAGACAAGGACACCACAAAAGTCATTAAGTGGTCATTCTCTTGGAGTTTAGATAAAAGTGTAAATTTTCTAGCTTTATATGTTAGTGCCGTTATACCTAAAAAAACTTTCTTAACATTCTCCCCTATGCCCACTTTGCAAAAACATAAAGACATTTTGAGCCATATGTAAAGAACTGCTAAACTGATTCTTTCACACAACTAAATTGATTCAAAAACTAAGAGGGGCAGTGCAATGGCACAGTAAGTAGGGCATTTTCCTTCACAACAGATCCAGGTTACATCCCTAGCAGCCCATATGGTCTCTGGAATCTGCCAGAGTGATTTCTGAGCCCACAGCCAGGAGTAGCGCCTGAGCTTTGATGGGTGTGGCCCAAAAACCAAGGGGGAAAAAAAAAACCTAAGAATACAAAGAACAACAAAGGTGGGACTGGCCTTGAGGAAATCCAATACTAAGACAGACTCGTCTAAGGCTATTGAAAAAAATAATAAGACAAAAATTGTTTCTTCATACAAAGAGTTTAGATATTTAATACTTAGTATCAAAGACCCCATGATGTGTTTTATTTTTTAAGTCAAAAAAAAAAAAAAAAAAAAAAAGCTGGGGTAGGGCTAGACAACCTAACTCAAGTGATATGCTCAGACTATATTCCAAGTTCACATGACCTTAAAGCTATCTCAAAAGCTCACAAATAGCTTTATTTTTGTTTTATACCAGGAAGGGGATAAGTTAAGTTTTTATTTCTTTCAAATAAAGTGTACAAAACTATATTGTTCACAGATACACACGGAAAAGGAATGAAGAAGTGGCAAATATATACTAATGTCACTTAAAATTTCTATACTGAACAACAATGAAATAAACAATAGAAACTGAATGTTTAGCTTAAGGATGCAATGTTCATATACCTTCATCACATAAATTATACTTTCAAGAACTGTGTTCTGTGCAAAACACAAACATGTCAATTTCAGCCCAGGGGGCATTTTTTCCTAGGTTTATAACCCCTTGAAAATAGAGGTTTCATCTAGAAAAACTAACAGATCCTCAGCTGCTTTCAACATTATAATATATTCATAAGGCAAGTATTCACTGGCAAATATATAACAAATTAAATGGCAAAAGGGTGCGGTCCAAATTCATAATGGAAATTGGGTCAAACCAACCATGAGCAACAAAGTATAAATCAAGGATGGAACAGGCAAAAACAAGCAATAACAAAAACCAAGACTCTATGGGAGTTTTTTAAGCTCATACTAAAAATAATTTAAATGTGCACATGTGTTGCAAAAGATTATTATTAAAAGGGTATAAACGATCTCAGTTAAAATATAATAAGTGTATATATGTGTATGTGTATATACATTATATGTGCATCTTTATAGCTCTGAGTAAGAGAAAAGTACCTTGTGAAAATAAAATCACATACCATCATAGTAGACAATTGCACCTACAAGCTTGTCCTTCTGGAGCATTGGGAAATGCTCAAGGGCTCTGGATTTGCTGAGGACATAACTGCTTTTCAGGCAATTACTTCCTGCAACCAGATCATATAATTTGATTCCTACCCAGTAGTAGGGTAGTTGCCACCACCTACAACAGAAAGAGAGAGAATTGTTCTTCATACATAGACCCCGGCATAGTAGAATGTCATATTAAGTTGCAAAATTTTTTTAAGAAAAGCAAAAACTATCTAGAACATGCATTGCAAAAAAAGAGAGAAAACAACAACGTGATTATTTATGATACTAGCCTAGCCAAATTTTACATCAGTAAATGAAATCATCATGATCCCTAATAAAACACCTCTAAGGCAGGGTTCTTCTCAGCCTAGTTGCATATTAGAAAGCTTGGAACGGGGGGCCGGGAAGGTGGCGCTAGAGGTAAGGTGTCTGCCTTGCAAGCGCTAGCTTAGGATGGACCATGGTTCGATCCCCCGGTATCCCATATGATCCCCCCAAGCCAGGAGCGACTTCTGAGCTCATAGCCAGGAGTAACCACTGAGCATCAAACAGGTGTGGCCCAAAAACCAAAAAAAAAAAAAAAAAAAGAAAGCTTGGAACAGGGCCAGAGAGATAGCATGGAGGTAAGGTGTTTGCCTTTCATGCAGAAGGTCATCAGTTCAAATCCCAGCGTCCCATATGGTCCCCCGTGCCTGCCAGGAGCAATTTCTGAGCCTGGAGCCAGGAATAACCTCTAAGCACTGCCAGGTGTGACCCAAAAACCACAAAAAAAAAAGAAAGCTTGGAACATCAATAATAGTTTTTAGGACTTCATGTATCTAGAGATTGGTTTAACTGGACTAGATTAAAAGCCACGAAAATCACTAATTTTTGTCAGCAATGTACACAAAAATATGGATAAACATTATAAAATGTGTCTGTTTGTAGGCCCCAAAATAGGTAGCTAATAGTAACACAATCTGCTGTTTCATATCACCAGTAATACAAAGGTAACGTAATAGTTTTCGAAAAGTAGCTTTTATAATTCAAAATCTGACACCTCTATATAAGATTTTAGTTTTTGTTAATTCAGAAAGTTAAAATAACTCAAAATGCTTTAAATTTAAATTTGACACCTGTTAAATTCAAATTTTACAAAAAGATATTTTTGAGAAGTCACTGCAATCTACATCTGACCCTCATATTCCCCAAGGCAAACTAAAGGCTCTTTGATAAACTCACAGAAAACTAGAGAAACTACTCATTGTAAATAAATATAAAATACATATTATTGCTTTCTTAATCTAGCCCTCAAATATAGGTAAGATTTATTAGGGGAAAAAGTCCATACTTTTAAATACAACAAAGAAAAAAATATGTTTAAAGGCTTGAAGATTAGGGGCCAGAGCAATAGTCGAGTAGGGCTTTTGCTTTGGATGTGGCTGATCGTCGGCACCTTATATGGTCCATGGGGCCCGCCAGGAGTGACTCCTGAGCACAGAACCATGCCTATCTCCTGAGCACTGCCAACTGTAGCCCTCCCCCAATAAAAAACAAAGAGATTAGAGGTTAGGACCAATTAATTAAAACTCCATTAAGAAATGCACATCAAGGGACAATATCCATTAACACTTTGTTATTCTACTGACCTCAGATAGATAAATAGTATAAAGAAGATATCAAAGGCTTACTTGTAAATTGGAAGCATTATAGGCAATGGAGCTGATAAATGGGGAGCAATTTCTAGTAGGTTGGCACGCTCGTGAAGGGCTTCTTTTACCATCCTATACTGAAAAGCAAAACAGAGAAAATTAGTTTGGCAGTAACAGATCATAATATTTTCAAATGGCAAATAGACACCCTGCCAACTGATTGATACACAGAAACCTCTCTACCTCTGAGGGAGGATAGCTCTCTCCTAATCAAATTTCTAATAATACATCATGCTGTCAACCTGAAAGATTTTTTAGAAACCTTAACTGTATTTGCATAGGAGAAAAACATGCTGTCAGAGTTCCCAGGTGTAAGATATTTTCCTGACTTCAGTTGCAAGATTATTGTAACAATTTATCTTGCATTCTCAGCATTGTCTCCTTTCTCATTCCCCTATAATATTTTCTCATGTTTGAGATAACAGATAACTTAAATCCCCACTTAAACATTTCCTTCTTTCTTCCGCTGGTTCATCAGAGATGATACTCAGGAGTTGTGTGGAGTATTCTGTAGATTATAAAAAAGCTTTTTTCTTAACCTTAGTCCTCATTCAGTCTCACTGAAGAGCCAGTAATAGTACTAATTTTACAAATGAGAAGCAGGAGGCACATAGAATTTGAATACATAAACTGGAACACATCACAAGTCATCTGATTCAAATTCTTCTGTTCATTTCTTTGCATCTATCATAATGCTGAAGACACTTAAGGAAAGGGGACAGATCCAAAAATGACAGTATCAAGTGAGAACTGCTGTGTTCTTCCTGTATGAAAAGCTGATAGGGAATTCAACTGATATTTTTTTTACCTCTCTAGGAAATGTCATTTTACCCACTGCAGTTTTCAGATGGTGGCAGACTGGACACAATCAAATGCAACCTAAGGAATGCATGACACAGAACATCTTTTTCTTCAGGTGTCAGTAACAGGATGAATGTGTGATTGTGGTAGCAGTTTAGAATGATCAATTTCTGTACTACAACACAACTCCCTTGAAAGTGCTTGGGAAACAGCTATTCGGGGGTCATTGCCACCCCCCCCAATCTATCACAATTGTTAAAAAGGATCACATTTATAAATGATTTTGTAAGTTTGCTATTTCTGAAAATCTATAAACATAGTATTACAGGATAGAGCTGGCAGAACTGTCCTAAAAGAGACTCCAGCAAATAAGCTAAATAGGTATTGCCAATAGGAACCTTCTCTTTATTTAAAGAAATGATTTAATTGGGTAGAAAAAAAGCAAGCATAGTCACAATTTTTGTTTAACAACCGGCATACATAATCACCTGCTCCAAATCCAACTTCATGATAGCCTTCTGAAGATATCTCACACCACCATGGATCAATTTAGTGCTTCTGCTGCTGGTCCCCGATGAGAAATCATCTCTTTCTACAAGGGCTGTTTTCAGTCCTGTGTAACCAGAAAACCAAATTAACTTCTTAAATTACACAATTTGTATGTAATTCATTAAAGGCACTTCTCCAGGGTAGAGACAATCAGAAGAAAAATTACTCTGAACATGTATAAATTTGTATTCAAAGTGCAGAACACTGTCTATATTATAATGAAGAGATTTTAGTCTCTTCCTGAGGGAAAAGTCAAACCAGAACTAGAAGCATATTAAACTGTGAATGAATCACAACTAGAAAATATTATACTACAATTTCATAGCGGTAACATACTCTGGTGTCTTTAGAAGGTCAAAGAAGAGCCAGGCATCCATCTTTAATCATGTAGGTTTAATTCAGTGTTACTATGAAGCCTTCCAAAACTCACATTCATCACTCACTATAGGAATCCAGAGACAGTGCCAGGGGTCTCAAACTCGGCCCTCTGTACAACATTTTGTGGCCCTGCCCTAGAGGAATATTTTTTGTTTTGTTTTGTTTTAGTTGTTTGGGTCACACCCCTCAATATTCAAGGCTTACTACTGACTTTGCACTCAAGGATCACCTCAACTTTGCCTCCTGCGGCCCCCAGGTAAATTGAGTTTGAGACCCTAATCTCTTCACCTCTCGTGTGTAAATAACCTAAAGTAAAGTTTAGGTTTAAGTTCCTTCATACTATCTCTTTTTTTTTTAGAGTAGCATTAAATAGGCATAACATAAGATAAAAGATCAAAGATATCAAAACAGAAAACAAATAAAGAAAATAAGCTTTAATTGGAAGGAACATCAAATTAAAAAATAGTTTAATACATATACACAAAGCCAAAAAAAAAAAAAAAAAAAAAAAAACCAAAAACAGGCCAGAACAAATAAAGCCAGTACAAATGGCCAGATATAAAGAAAAGAAAATAGACCTAGACATTATCTCCCTCCCACAACCCACATCCTTTCCTTAGCATGTGAGGAAATCTATTCTTTTGTAAAATAACGCCTGCCACTTCAGGGCTAGAAAAAGCTAGCTGTACGGCAAGTACCACCTACTAGGTAGAGATAAAACCCAAAATTTCAAGTGAAAATATAAAACCCAAAGTGTACATCATCGTCAAGTCAGGAGGAATTTTTCATGGCTTGCCTTGACTCTTGGGGGATGTGAGAATGTCAAAGAATCCAATTACAATAAGAATATGTAGCTAGAGCAGTATGGGCTGACCAAGCTCATACAAGAGAACCTGTGCATGTATTCAATTCAGAGTCATTTATTACATTTAATACCAAAGGGTCGTTTTTTTGTTTTTGTTTTTTTTTTGATTTTTGGGTCACACCCAGCAGCACTCAGGGGTAACTCCTGGCTCTATGCTCAGAAACCGCCCCTGGCAGGCACAGGGGACCATATGGGATGGCGGGATTTGAACCAATGACCTTCTGCATGAAAGGTAAACACCTTACCTCCATGCTATCTCTCCGGCCCCAACCAAAGGGTCGTTTTTATAACTTTTAACAGTTTAAATATCGTGCCCAAATGTCATCATAGAAACAGGGCACTCCTCTGGACTCAAAAGGAAAAGATATTTGGAAACTGTGGAGAAAATAGTAAGAAAACTTTGATTTGAGGGCAAAAGTGGCTAATTTTCTAAATAACTAGAAAAATAATAGTTATAACAGGCATCATAGACCGAGGTCATTATTTTTAAGCATTAATAACAAATATCTATGAAATTCTTAACTGAAAATTTCAGAGTGATTAGTAGATATAGTACAGAACACATACACATACACACACACACACACACACACACACACAATGTAATAGTTCAACTGACTGAATCATGCTTTTCATGTGGGAGACCTGGTTTCGATCTCTGATACAAGAAGGTTATCTAAGCAGTGCCCAATACCTGAGCAATGTCAAGAGTAACTCCTAAGAATAGAACTGGGAGCAATACTGAATGTAGTCCAATACACACACACACACACACACACACACACACACACACACACACACACACTCCACACACACAGAATTAAGTAAACGAAGTTTAGCAGTTTTAGAGGTACTATATTTAAAATTACATAGAATACATTAGGCTAGACATTAAACTCAGGGGAAAAAAAAACCCTCAACTTGTGTGGTCAAGATCACATTTGCAATCTCTTAAGAATGCACTATCTTGGTAAGCCACATCACCTTCAGTTACTATGTCCAACATGGAAAATTCTTCCAGAATCAAAATAGACTGTTTTTTTCTTTAGTTGAAGTTCAAATGAGGGAGTTAACTTTCAAGTGGCATTTTTAAGAGATAGATTGTTTAAATATACTTCTATTTCAACCTTGCAGTCAGTCATGGTACCAAGATAACTACACATGACAGGCAGAGATGAAAGTCAGAGGGAGAGAGGATACATTTCTAAGAAGGGCTAGCAGGATGGTTCAATTGCCTTAACCAGGTTAAATCTCTGGCACCCCACACAGTCCCGTAAGGCCACCAAGAGTGATCCATGTGTGCAGAATGGATCATTTTGGTTGTGCCCCCACCTAGAAAAAGAAAAAACTTCTGTGGCCAGAAAAGAAAAATGGGGGGTAGGGTAATTGTCATGAACACAGCCAATCTGAGTTTGATTCCCAACAATTGCTTAAGATTCCTTGTGCATAACCAGAAGTGACCTCTGAGCACAAAGCCATGAGTACTGTCTGGTATAGCCCAAAAACAAACCAAAAGAAGCTTCGCACCCAGACCATAGATTCCCCCTGAGTGCCCAAATGGATCCTTGCAGGCTACGGTGCAAAGATGTCATTACTATGCGGAAAGATTCATTTCATAATTCTTCATGTCATATGATTTGGACTATTTTGCCTTTAAAACAAGTCAAATATAACAGTGATCAACAGACCACTTTTGTGATTTAGGTTCCGCTCTTGTTTACCAGTATTCCCTCCCGCCTGGTCAAATGAAGCAAGTTGCCCTGTGTTTTGTGAGAAACTGACTCCTGCCAACAGTCCTTGCCTGAGCAGTTAGCAAACAGCTACTTAGCAACTGATAAATCAGCCAGAGGATACAACTAAACTCCTAACTCACTGGAACTATGAAATCATGAGTTCCAAAAGCCACTAAATTCAGGGGTAATTTACTAATGGCACAATTCCCTGGGTAAACAATAAATGAAACCAAAGTAATGATTTCTAATGTCCCTGGCAATAGGATCTTATGAAAAACTGCAGATATGGGGCATAAGTATTCAAGATGGGTGGAAGAAGGAAGGGAGTTATCAGTACAAAGGTCACTTAAGCAAGAAGCAAAGGCCAATGCATGAAATGGTCCAGTTTATTAAGGGGCTGAAGGGACAAAATGAAGAAATACTGGAGGGAGAAACCGTAGAAGGCATAACACAAATGATCAACACTGGGACATTTGGGTCCTATCCTGTGAAAATTTTTTCTTACATTAATATATAGATCTGATCTCACAAGAAAAATGCCTCTGTGATTATAGCTAGAAATCTTGGGTCTGTCTGAAGAAGTCAGTACTTCATTAGTAAGTACAAGACTTGACTTGTACTTGATATGCAAGCATTAGTTTAAATGTCCTATTCAGATACACTTTCTCTGTTAGGAGAATCAAGGGAATTCAAGTTGTTGGGGTTTTTTTTTTTATTGATTATTAAAGAGGGAGTAATACTTGAATTTTTCCCCATAGGCTTTAAGATATTGTTTTGAGAAATACCATTGTATCTGTCAGAGGAACCACCTAGGCACTTTAAGCTTGTCTTGCAAGCCACCAATCTGCTTTGGCTCCCTTGAATGCCATATAGTTTCCAGAACTTGCCAGGAGTAATTATTCCTGAGCACAAAGCCAGGATAATATGACCCCTGAGCATCACCCAGTGTGGCACAAAAATTAAAACAAAAATAAAAAAGATTTAGAAAGATTTCTCTGTAGGAGACACTTCCAGAGAGAAAGAGAAGAGGCAGAAAAGAGCTGATAGTAGAAGACGATTCAAGGGCTATGAACACAGCAAGAGTGAGGCTGTGCAGCCTCATAGACAAAAGACAAAACTAGGAAGTGAGGGGTTGAAGACAGCACAGCAGGCAGAATGTTTACCTCGCATAAGGTCAACCCAGTTTGTTCAATGGCATTCAATGGTCGCCTCAGCACCACCAAGATGTACTTCTTTGAGTGCAGAACCAAGAGCAACCCCTGGACACTATGGGGTGTGGCTCCAAAACAAACAAACAAACAAACAAACAAACTAAAAACTAGAAAGTGATATGAGAGAGTTTTATGGGCTAGTGTTGTCAGAGTTGGATTGTTCTGATTTCTCTTTTCTTTCTCAGATGGACACAGTATGAGGCAGTAACTACTCTAGGAATTAGCAAGTTTTCTCAAGGATATTTCAGGATATTCAAGTGAAAGCTTACACTTTAAAACCTCAAAATGCTTTTGCAAGTATTGGACATTTTAAAAAGTTACCCACATGTACTTATGTGAGAACCCCCAGTGAATACCAACAAAATTAAAATAGGCATTTCTTTCAAGCTAGTCTTTTTTTCTTGCCCTCTTATTTTCAGCATCATATCATCACACTACCTTCCAAAGGTTCTGGTGAGAAATAATGCTGCTCTCCTCGCTAAGCATAAAACAGGAGAACTTAGTCTACAAAATTATAGTCAAAATGATATATAACATATAACTAGGACCTGTGAGATAGTCACACAAGCATATGTCCTAGCTTATTGATTTTAAAATAGGGGAGAAGACCTCTTTTGAGTTATTGATACATGCAGTTTGGAGCATGTGAAGACACTCTGAGTCTTGATGAGTTCTAGTATGAGGTACATTATGCAGAGCATTTAGAGCAAATACTCTCTCAGAGCGTTTATCCAGACAATTGCTGCTATTCATTCCTTCCTACACGATAATGTCGTGTAGAGGATCTCATCAGAAGGAAAACACATTAACTGACCAAGGGCTGCTACTTCACTCCTTGCCTGCTTTCCTGCATGAGACACCAAGAAGACGAAAGCAAACATAATCTCTTCAGGGTCCAAAACCAGGTAAGCTGTCCCCAACCAATAAGGGTAGAAGCTGATTCCTGCCATGTGTTTGGGCACAAGAGAGCCATTAAAAATGGCTGCTGCCTCGATTCCTGCCTGCTTTCCTAAGTGAGGCAGCCAAGAAGACAACAGCGAACATAATCTCTTCAGGCCCAACACCCAGTAAGCTGTCTCCACCCAATAAGTGTAGATACAGAGAGTATGATTGCTCCACTCACTCTGCGGCCTCACGCATCTTCTAGCCCATGAACTCCACCATGACACATATTAAAAACTACATTACAAATGTGGAAATATGGAAACAATGCAGAACAACACCATGCATAGAGAATGAAGATAGCAACTCTGATGACCCGAAAAGTACCAACCTAGTTAGCCTCTCAGATAAGGTGTTTAGAGCAAAAAAAAATTGGGGGATGCTCATAGAACTCCAAGAAAGCATAGATCAAGCTGAACAGACCACAAAGATAGAAATCAGAAAACTCCAATCTGAAAGAGCAGGGCTGAAAATCTCGGTAGATGAAATGAAAACCTAAATGGATCGCCTCTTAAACAAGTAACAGCAGCTGAGGACAGAATCAATGAGCTGGAAAAGGAGATGCAGAACAATTCCATACAGCAGAATTGGTAAAGCAAATGATCAGACAGTAGAAAAATAACTTAAAGAATGTAAACAAATGAAAATAGAAGTCTTTGATAAACTCCACAGAAACAACATAAGAATCATTGGAGTCCCAGGGGCTGGAGAGATAGTGCAGCAGTAGGGCATTTGCCTTGCATGTAGCTGGCCCAGGAGGGACCCAGTTCAATTTCTGGCATCCCATATAGTCCCCAGCCTGCCAGGTGCGATTTCTGAGTGCAAAGCCAGGAGTAACCCTTGAGCACTGCTGGGTATTGCCCAACAACCAATCAATCAAGTTAAGAAAAAAAAACATTTGGAAGAATCACTGGAGTCTCAGAAACCCAGGAATAGAATAATAAGAGGAGCTGGAGGAAGAGCAAGAAGAGGACAAAGAGGAAAAAGAGGGGGAAGAAAAAAGAGAGGGAGGAGAAGGAAGTAGAAGAGGGAGGAAGAGGAGGAGGAGGAAAAAAAGAAGAGAAAAGACGAGGAGGAGTCTAGGGATGTGGTTCAATTTGTAGAGCAGATGACTTATAGGTGTCATTGCCTAGATTTGTTCTCAGATGAACTTGTGCTCTAATATCGTCACAACTTGCATGAATTAATGTATTGAAAATAAATGACAAATACCTAATAGTATCATCAGAAGTTTTCCGTATTGCCAAAAAAGTACTCTAAAACAGAAAAATATATTTTTTATTTTTCTATTACTTTTCTATCTTCATATTCTAAATGTACAATATAAAGTGTTCTAGATTTATTTTGTTTATAAGAACAAAGAAATGAGGATTAAAAAACTACACAATTTATAGTTGTAAGCACTTCTTTTAAATATATATGTGTGTGTATATATATATATATATTTATATATATTGTTGTTTTGGGATCACAGCAGCCAAGGAACAGTTTCCAGCTGGGAACCACTAGGACAATGTAGTGCCCAAGCACACTGTATGGAATGCATGTGTTCCAGTGTTTTCAGCTTTCTCTCTGGCCCTCAGAAATATATCTTTAACTCATTCACCATCTACAGAAAAGATAATAAAAAAACTCAATCTTATAATTTTGAATTATTAGGCTTGCATGAATCAAATTATAAAATATATTACTTTAGTTTTCATATCTCAAAAAATTTAAACTTCCTTAAAAAAAAAAAGCAAACTTCTCTGAAATCAAGAAAGGGAACAGAGGGGCTATACAGCAACAGCACAGAAGTTAGGGCATATGCTTTGCATATGGCCCAAACTGAGTTTGATCCTCGGAGTCTTATATTGTCTCTAGGTCCTGCCAGGAATGATTTCTGAGTGCAGAAGCAGAAGTGACCACCAGATGTGACCCAAAAAAACAAAAAACAGGTGGGGGAATAGATTAAACTAGCCCTTAGATTCAGATCACAGAACTGAGGATGTCTGGGGTAGAAAATAATGACACATAAAGAAAAAACTGGTAGAAGCACAATAGATAGAGAATCTCAGTCCTGCAGTAATGTGACAGCTTACCTGTAAGACATGTAAGTCCTCCAAATTGAAAAAAATGGTACAAACTATCACTAACTCAATGCTTAAGAGACAGAATACAAACTTTAACTCTCCCTTCGAAGATTACCGTCTGAAATTTAGAGCTTAATTTTCAGGCATTTTTAAATATAAATCAAAGAAGGGAAAGAACTCATTCATCACTGTATCATCTCAAAGAGATTTAAGCACTATTTTAAGTAACATTCTAAATGAATATTTTGTTCTTGGGTAAAATGATTATCTTGGAAACACAAAACTAATATACCCAGGTATTAAGCAACTTCTCCAGGTTATGGGTTTGAGAAACTGGGGCCACTCTTTGCTCTGAAGGGAAAGAATGACCTCCCACAAATCAGGCAATGAAGGATTGGCCTCCCTAGATGCTGGGAATAATTTGCTAAAATAAATAAGTTCAACTATTTTCTTTTCTTTGGCGCAGTTTTTTTGGTTTTTGTTTTTATGAAAAACAGTAAACTCTAGCTGAGATAAACCAAGGTGACATTACTATTTTATTTTATTTTTTTTTTTTTGGTTTTGGGGCCACACCCGGTGATGCTCAGGGGTTACTCCTGGCTATGCGCTCAGAAGTCGCTCCTGGCTTGGTGGACCATATGGGATGCCGGGGGATCGAACCCCAGTCCGTCCTAGGCTAGCGCAGGTAAGGCAGGCACCTTACCTTTAGCGCCACCGCCCGGCCCCACTATTTTATTTTTTATTGTTACTATTGATTTCTTTCAGTGTGCATATGAGCTGGATAGTCGTGATAGAGTATTTATATAATTGTAATAAAATCACTCTGAAAATAATAAGTATAAGTTTTAGGAAAAGTCAACTTGAAATTTACTTTTGAAACATATTCAGCCCATCTTTTAGCAAGTTAACACTGTATCTTATAGGTGGGGTGTTGGGTATAAACTAAATAAATACATTTCTTTACAGTTTTGCCTTTTTTGACCTGAGTGAGAACAGCTACCAAGCACTTAGAACTAAACCACCTCAAACTCTAGACAGTTGGATGAATATAGAAGGATAATTACCATTTAAGGGGAGGAATGGTACGACATTTAACGTTCACAACACGAAAGAGAACAGAAGTATATTTTAATACCTTTTACTGATTATCTTATTATGCATGAAAACATGCTCAATATAATAAATGCAGAGAAGTAAAGAGAACAAAATAAAACTCTCCCATAATCACACCACTCAGAGATAACCACAGCTGACATTTGAGTGTTTAAATGTTCACATTTTTCTATGCATGTATATAATCATATACATTCGTACAAAAATAGGATCTATATTTCATTTACACTCTTTTCACTTAACATTGTTCACTGTAAACATCTCTCTATGTCAATTTATTTATAATTTTATTTTTGATATGGGGATAGTATTATATTAACCAATTACAATAATTACCCAACTCATCTGTAAAAATTTAGTTTTTCCCTACCTTCACTATCACTGCAATATTATATTTTCATTTAACCTTTCTCTAACTTTGATTATTTCAATAGAATAAATTATCAGATATAGCATTATTTAGACAATTTTTAAAGAGAGGAGAGTAATGGATATAAAATAAATAGCCAAAAACTCAAAATAAAAAATTGTCAAAAAATTTCAAGTACTTTGTACATTAGTATCCCTAAGTACAAATATTAAAATACATCCCACATAAAAGAAAAACTCTAGGAAAGGGAAATTCATTTTTCTTTTGAAAAGCTCTCTGTGTACATAACTCTGGATTTCAGAAAGCCATTGCCATTAATAAAAGTGACTAATCCAAAGGATGAACATTTTATATAGAGGATCAATTTCTTTAAAAAAAAAAAAAAGTAACACTCTTATAATATTGCAAAGTAATTCTGGCTTGTTAATCCTCACAATCAGAATCCTTTGCTTTGGTTTAGTATCTTCTAACAGAAAATCTTAGCATTCTATAGAATTTTATAATACTAGATTACTATTATTAAACATTATATAACACTTACATTTTTATATAAAGAAGAAACCAGTGATGCTTACAACAACCCAGTGTTTCTCAGCTGAAGGCCATGACACCATATCTCCAAGATAGTTCAAGAAGACCAACCATACAAGTGAAAAATCACATAAGTGGAGGTGGGGGGAGGAACAACGTTGGACATAAGGCATAGACTAGATGCCAATATGTATAACAGGGTAGACACAGAAAGGATGCAAAGTGGGAAGTAAAAATGTTTTTTTTTTTTTTTTGGTTTTTGGGCCACACCCTGTGCCGCTCAGGGGTTACTCCTGGCTATGCACTCAGAAGTTGCTCCTGGCTTCTTGGGGGACCATATGGGACACCGGGGGATCGAACCGAGGTCCGTCCTAGGCTAGCGCAGGCAAGGCAGGCACCTTACCTCCAGCGCCACCGCCCGGCCCCAAGGGAAGTAAAAATGTTTTAAAAAGGGGCCGGCGAGGTGGCGCTAGAGGTAAGGTGTCTGCCTTGCAAGCGCTAGCCAAGGATCAGGACCGTGGTTCGATCCCCCTGGTGTCCCATATGGTCCCCCCCAAGCCAGGGGCAATTTCTGAGCGCTCAGCCAGGAGTAACCCCTGAGCATCAAACGGGTGTGGCCCGAAAAAAAGTTTTAAAAAGGGAAACAAGGATGGAGTGTGGTATTATAAATAAATAAATAAATAAATAATAATATGTATTTGTAACAGACATTGTTGTCTCAAATACTGCATGGACCAATGTGTCATCAAGTTAATGCACAGTAGTTTGATCAAAATTTTCTGTCCTGCTGGGCTTTGGGCTGAAAACAGCCAAAGGCAAGCAAGATTTTAATCCAGAGCAGCAAGAGAAGTACAAGTCTAACTGTAAGCAAAGGGAAGACACCAGACTCATACTCTGGCTTTGATTTCAGAGGGAGAAATAGCCAGGGCTGTGGATTATGTAAAGAAACATGTCTGGGAGAAAGAAATCAGTAACCCCTAGCCCAGCATCCAGGGCAACACTAAATGGCTCAGCAGCAGGTTTGCAGAAGAACTAGTATTATTAACACACAACATTTGTCTCGGTATGGGTATGGAAAAAATCTTAATAGAATGTATGAGTGCCAGCAACTGTATGTAAAGAATTGAAATGTGTAAATCTAGAATAAACACGTTTGTAGTTTAAAAAAGTGATTAAATTAGAAGTATGAAAAGCAAAGTATGACAATAAAAAATTACTACTATAAAGAGCCCAGAGTGATAACATAACAGGGAAAGTGTTTGTCTTGCATGTGACATCCCATATGGTAGCCCAAACCTGCCAGGAGTAATTTCTGAACGCGGAGCCTAGTGTTGCCCCAAAATCAAAATAAATAAATAAAATAGTAATAATGAAATTTTATGGATAGAAAAATATAAAATAATTAGATTAAAATGAATTTTTAAATGAATTAAATAAAATAATGACATAAGTTAAAATAACAATACTTCTAAAAAAATAAAATAGGGCCAGAGAGGTAGCACAAGTGGTAGGGCATCTACCTTGCACATGGCTGACCTAGGATGGATTGTGGTTCAATCCCCCAGCATCCCATATGGCCTCCTATGCCAGGAGTGATTTCTGAGTGCATAGCCAAGGAATAACCCCTGAGCATCATCAAGTGTGGCCCAAAAATCAAAAAATAAATAAGTAATTAATTAAAATCACTTATTGAGGAAAAAGGTTCTCTAGGCTAGAAAGACAGGATAGTAGACAGGGCACACCCCTTGCATTCAGTCTACCCAAATTAGATCCCAGGCTACCACATATGAGCCCCAGAAGCTCACTAGGAGTGATCCCTGATAACAGACCAGAAGTAAACCATTAAGTAAAGCATTACCATGGGTGCCCCAAATCAAAAAAAAAGGAAAAAAAAAAAAACAGAAAGAAAAAGATTTTATGACCCCTAGAAGGGAACAATAAATAAAAGATTTTAGATATTAAGTGGTTTAAAAGAAAATAACCTAGCCAGTTATACATTGAAGTACATATAGACAAGCAAAAGGGAAAAAAGGAAAGAACAAATCTAAAAACAAACCTGGTTTGATACATTTTGAATAGTTTCTCATTCTAATGTTTTGTTTTATTTTTTTATTTTTTTATTTTTTGGGGTCACACCTGGCAGCGCTCAGGGGTTACTCCTGGCTCTATGCTTAGAAATCGCCCCTGGCAGGCTCAGGGAACCATATGGGATGCCGGGATTTGAACCACCATCCTTCTGCATGCAAGTCAAACGCCCTATATCCATACTATCTCTCCAGCCCCTCTCATTTTTCTGTTCTAATTTTGCACTCATTAATTTCTGTGAAAACATAGCAAGATTTTCAAAATGAAGATGACTTTATTACTGTCATGATTAAAAGAACCTTCTTGTATAGGTCTTTTTTTTTTTTTTGGCTTTTGGGCCACACCTGGTAATGCTCAGGTGTTACTCCTGGCTATGCGCTCAGAAGTCGCTCCTGGCTTGGTGGACCATATGGGATGCCAGGGGATTAAACCGTGGTCTGTCCTAGGCTACCGTTGGCAAGGCAGACACCTTACCTCTAGCGCCACCGTGCTGGCCCCTTGTATAGGTCTTTAATTAATCTATATTTTCTCCTGATAGTTTTAGTATTTTATTATTTTCCTTTAACCAAACTATGTACAAAAAAGAGTAAGTAATAATATGTAAATATATGTGTATTTATAGACTAATATGAACATATCTGTATATGTGCATACTATTAAATAACCAATGTCAATTTTAAAACATTACTTTATTCTAAATTTTAGATCTTTTCCAGACTCAACTTTTTCCCCATTGATCACTCTCCCTTTTTTTTGTTTTTGTTTTGGTTTTGGTATTGGTTTTGAGTCACACCCGGCAGCGCTCAGGAATTACTCCTTGCTCTACGCTAAGAAATCGCTCCTGGCAGGCTCGGGGAACCATATGGGATGCCAGGATTCGAACCACCATCCTTCTGCATGCAAGGCAAATGCTCTACCTCCATGCTATCTCTCCGCCCCCCCATTGATCTCTTAATTCCTTTAGCAATCTATTTTAATAAGAGAAGCTTTTAAATATACTTTAATCTAATAAATCTCAACTTCCTTTATCATTATTATTTTTCAAAATTAATCTAGGAAATCTCATAGGCTTATTTCTCCCCATAAACTTTAGAAATTTAAGTTCCTCCCTTGCTGTCAAAAAAAGCACTAAATTAATTAAAATTATGTTAAATCTACAGATTCATTTTACCAGAAATTTTCCATGGAGTCTAAACAGCACTGCCCAACAGACTATAAGTTTTCACCTACAGCAAAATTCCTGTACAAAAGGAGAATTTCTCTACCCTCAAAGCAGGAGTGGAGCAGTGGTAGAAGCACAGTCCAGAAACTGTAATTCCCAGAGTGCCCTATATTTTAAGGCTTTCTATTCTTGGCAATGTACACACCTACTTTTCTTCAGGTATGCAGAAGAACACTATTTTTTAACACTTATTTATAAAATTTTATAAATTTTGAAAAACTTAAGGCTTTCAGCATGGGAAAAATAATTTTCAATGTTCATGAAGCTATAATGAGACCAAGATTTCATATTAGCTCATTCTATTCTATATAATCATGAACTAAAATGTTATGCGTACATGTATATATGTGTCTTCTATGATTATTCCTTTTCTAAAGCAAGAGACAATCTTCTCTGGAACATGAATTGAAATATCAAGGTTTATACATCAGATTTTTTCAATATGATTTCTGAAGTGATCTCCGATACAGAAAGGTAAAAATCACATAAAAGAACAAAAGAAACTGAAGAAAATATTGTAAGGAGTCCTGAGGGAATGAATATATTTATCAGTTTTCTCATCCTATCTGCCCCATATCCCCCTGCACAAAATGCCTACAACTGCTCTTCAGGGAATTGGACAGAGGTGTTAAACAATGAAGCAGTTTCTATTGATCCTATGGCTCCAAGGAGAACGTGAGGAGAATTGTGCATATTATGTTTATAAAATAATACTCCCAAATGAAACAGATGAAAATTGATGCCCAAGGAAATGCAGATAGCAAGAATGCAAATAAATGTTCATTATGAAGATGTCATGGCTTCTCTTCCTTCTACTATCTTTATCTTTTACCAAAATTGCATTTGAGTATAGTGTTTTATCAAAAGGTTTGTACAAACATTTTCATATAAGCCCTTTAACATCTACTGGTTTCCCCCCAAAACTTTGATGTCCTGAAAAATCTAATTATTACTGGTAACTTTAAAAGATCACAGTAATTTATTTTTGTCAAATGTGACTAAAGATTAATGGATACAATCAGGAATAATTTGGTAAAAACATATCAAATGCAAAGAAAGCAAAATTTGTTGTTAAGTGAAGCATCAAATATAATAAAAGCAAATTCCATGAATGAACAGCAACAATGCACAATTCATTAACCAAATGCCCATGATTATTTCACACTTCAGAGAGCCACTGATATGATCAGAATTTGTACTAAAAGGATAAATACAGATTAACTTCAGCATCTCCATACATTTTAATTATAAATGCTACACCCAGGAGGCTACCAGCATAATAAAATTCAAACCAAGGTCTTTCCATTTCTTTTATAAATCATGAATCCCACATAGATATGCCAAAAGAGATATTAATGGCATATCACTTTCTTAGTTGTTACTAATGACAAAAAATAAAAATCAGATCAATATTTTAAACATCTCAAAATCATCATCCCTTCACTTATAATTATATAGAATTAGTTCATGTCCTAATCACTAAACGAATGTTCTTCCCTGCTTAAATAAAAAATATAGATTTGTTCAATAAATGAATAAATGATAGGTTCCTTGAGAAGGCAACCACATATTACTAGTTTGTATTCTCAGAGCTGGCTCAGTATCTGACTCAAATGGTATTGGTTGAAATGTACCACCCTCTTTTCCCACTCAGAAAAATATCACTCATATTTGTAAAATTAAAAATATAAAAGCAAACTATTAGATATTGAGTAGAAAAATGACAGTTATAGGAGGTGAAATGGGAAGAGTTAAATTGGTTAGCAAGATCAATTAGTTTTACAGTGATAAATGGAAACCAGACCCTCGGCGAAGATCATACGCAGTACTGCTCAGATACTACCCAACTAAAACATATCCTTAACCAATGTTAATAACATTTTAAGGGCCCGGAGAGATAGCACAGCGGCATTTGCCTTGCAAGCAGCCGATCCAGGACCTAAGGGGGTTGGATCGAATCCCGGTGTCCCATATGGTCCCCCGTGCCTGCCAGGAGCTATTTCTGAGCAGACAGCCAGGAGTAACCCCTGAGCATCGCTGGGTGTGGCCCAAAAACCAAAAAAACAAACAAACAAACAAAAAAAAATAATAACATTTAAAAAAAATTAAATGTAAATTCTACAATGTTTTTTCTTCTCTTGCTGTTGTTGTTTTTGTGTTGTTGTTGCAATGATAGAAGAATAGTTGTGGCACATTTAGTTGTGCTCACTAGAATCCTAAAGTTCCCAAAAAATGCAATATCACCAGTATTCCACTTAGCATATGAAGCAGCACCAGATAACAATCTTGAGTCCTCATGTCCTCAAGGTAGGTGATTCTACTACTGAACTACTCACAGCCCCCACACTGGACATATGATAAACTGAATTTTTTCCTCCCTGACAATTCACTACAGAGATGTATATTCTCACCTATAGACATCTGCAGTGCTCCCAAAGCCATAGAATGCACAACTTCTTTGTTATGTCTTACTAAAATAAGCACTATAGAATTGTATGTACACTAAAAATGCCAACTATATCAATCATCTCATGTACAATCTTGTAAATATATTTATGTGAATTCAGAATCAACAAAAAGAAATTAGGCTGAAAATCAACAGGTAGCCAACTGTTAATGTGGATCTGTGCAATTATCAAACACCTAGCATACTTTCTGCATGAATCTAAATCATTAATTCTTTTCATTTTCATAAGTGTAGCTTCTACCAGGTTAAAAAAAAAGTAAATATAAGATGCTAATGGCAGTAACTACATTTAAGAATGTTTATTAAATTATCATCATTGAATATGAAACTGAAATAAGCATTAAAACTATTTCATAGAAACTAAAATTCCTTGCAGCACTACCCAAGTCAAATTTAAAAGATGTAAGGATACCCAAAAGGGTTTACCCAGAACAGGTTCTAAAATTTTTCCTTCATCTTAATAACAGTGACAATTATACATATATATATAATTAATATAATTATATCATATACTATAATTGTAATATATAACATTATATATTAATAATATTATTATACATCATATATAAATATATTATATAATTTAGTGTAATTATATAATCTTTGTTGTTGTTTTGTTTTTTGGGTCACACCCGGCAACACTCAGGGGCTACTCCTGGCTCTACACTCAGAAATTGCTCCTGGCAGGGTCAGGGGACCATATGGGACACCAGGATTCAAACCACTGTCCTTCTGCATGTAAGGCAAATGCCCTACCTCCATGCTATCTCTCAGTCTCGTAATTATATAATCTTAATGTAGTGACAATTTACTGGGTTTCTACTTGGTGTGATATGTATATATCCACAATGATCATTCAAAACCATTTTTCCCCATTTGAAAGATAGAGTACCATGCAGAAATTAATCTTCCCCAGAGTGTATATGGGTGTTCATATACATACAAACAGCTGATAAAGCCAATGAGCCAGAAATACACCCAGGTTTTCTTAACTCTGAACTTCACATGAATAGGCACAGAAGGCAAAAGACACAATTTTATTGAATCAGTCATGTTATGGCATTGTTATGATTCTAAAATAACTACTCTTATATGCTTTAAAATAAATAGTCCCATCATGTCTTTACTAATCCTAATGAATGAAGTGACTGACATAAACTATATCAATTGTGTTTTCCAATTTTCCCCAATTACAGTGAATATTTCAGAAGATGATGTTCTTTTAAGAAATACTGCCCAAAAAACTATTTTACTAGACTAATTAAAAAAATTTCTTCTACCCTTTTCCTATAGGTGGTACATTTTTATTTCATATAAAAATATATTTACTGTGTACTAAAAAATATAAACTTGAATTTATTTAATCCCAAAAGTACAAGTTATGCTTTATTTTAAAAGCTGTGTAAGGGAGTATATTTTTAAAATATGAAAGTGTTTCACATAGGATAGAAAATTCAGAAGAGCAACTTCAGCTGCAGAGAGCACACAGCATGTTTATTGAGGGGAAGAACAATGAAAGTGTTAGATGTGCTTGAGCATCTACATCTAGACTTACCTCTGGTGACAGCATCCAGTGCACAGCCACTTCCTGTTGCTCCTCCTCCAATGACAAGAATGTCGAATTCAGTTGTGTTCTGCAATGTCAACAGCTGAGCTGCTCTGGAAGGAGGCTCCCTGTTAACAGGTTCTGAAACATACTCTGCTGCTTTCACATAGGCCAGGTTCACCTGATATAAGAACAGACTATTTTCAGTACTTCATCTGGAATGCCAATGTAATAAATTTTACAACGTACTAAGAAAAGACATTCATAACATCTATAAGGAATTCCAGAACAAGACCCTAGTTCACAATACCTCATAAAGTTACAGGGCCAGCTGCCCCATATATATGTGTGTTGTAAGATGGTGCTAAGGGGAAAGCTATCTTAAAATTCTGGGTAGTTGGGGTTCTTTTCCCCCCCATGAATGGAACACCTAGTTTCAGATTTAAACTCTCAAATGCTTGTTTTCACTTTATGTTCTGTCAAGTTCAATTATTTCCTACACTATACAATTCCCAAATACCTTGTCTAAAACAATTTATAGGAGAACATAAGGAAGTGCTTTATCCAATAACAGCAATTCATTCAAATAACATTTAAGTGTGTTGAAAGGAAAAGAAAACGACACTTCATGCCTTTCTACAAGTATATGTTCTTTATTTCTTTATTCTAATAAAAATATATTCTGTGCGCTTAACTTTATAGTCTTTAAAAGAATCTGTTAAGCAAAAGTTATGACATAGTTTAAATAAACAGTGGTGGCCAATAGCATCTATAAAAAACATTTGAGTGATTTCACGATTAAAAATTGGCCCCAAACAGTATCCACCCCCCAAAAAAAACAGTAAATTATTTAATATAATTATAGGCATTAAATAAACACTGCTTTGGTTTTTAGAAACATTAATAATGTGATTAAATTAAATTATCATTACTTGCAGAAAACATTTTAATATATTTGGAGGACCTTAGAAAGTCTATAAAATAAAAGCTCCTAAAAACAATAAACTAACACAACAAAGTGGACTGCAACAAAGTCAATACATTAAGAAATCTGTCATTGTTTTGTTTTGTCTTGTTTTGTTTCATTTTGTTTTGATTCCACAACTTATATTGACCCTAAACATCATACTTGCTCCCAGGGAAAGTGGGTTGGAGCAAGGGTCTCCCACTGGAAATAATCCAAACAAAGATGAGAGTGAAATACATGTGGCCAGTAGCAATCTATCACAATCAAGTGGAGAAAGAGAGCTGCCTGCCAGACTGCAGTTTTTATTGAATACAGAGACCACCCCTGGTAGAGACATAAGGACAGAGGCCTATCCTGAGCCAGTCCTGCCCAGGTTTGCTTGATACATGCTAAGTGGGAAAATCTCTGTTTTGAGTAAAAGCAAGGTAAACAAACAGATGCAAAGCAACCAGGAATGATCTTTGTATTGAGTGGAACTAAGGTATCTGTTGTAAACCAACAACTACCAGCTTTGGGCAGGGCTTACTCCTGCTTCTGGAATCACTCCTAGCTAGATTTAAGGGACTATATAGGTTACTGGCATAAACCAAGGTTGGTCAGGAACCCAGACTGAACGCATGTTAAGGCAAATACCTTATACACTGTACTATACTATCTTTTCAGTTCCTTGATTGCATTCTTCTATGCAAGTAATAAATCTGAGGGAAAAGTGATTAAAAATACTATTTCATTCAAAATAGTTTTAAAAACATCAAGTATCTAGGAATCACACAAAGGAAGTGAGAGATCTATACCAAGAAAACTTTAAATCACTTTATTTATTTTTTGCTTTTTGGGTCACACCTAGAGGTGCTAAGAAGTTACTCCTGGCCATGCTCTCAGAAGTCACTCCTGGCAGGTTCGGAGGACCATATGGGATGTCGGAATTCGAAGCAAGGTCCGCCCTGTGTTGGCCGCATGCAATGCAAAGGACTTACCACTATGCTATTGCTCCGGCCCCTTTAAATCACTTTAAAAAAAGATAGAAGACCTTAGGTTAATGGAAAAATATTCTATACTCATTGAGTAGAAGAATCAATATTGTCAAAATAACTACCCTACCAAATAATTATATATATCCATTGCAGTACCTATTCAAATTCAGATGACATTCTTCAAACAGTCATTAATAAAATAACCAAAGCCATACTAAAAAAAAATAAGAAAATGGAAGGTATCTCATTACCTAACTTGAGACTGTACTGACCTGCTCAGTTCCAGGTAAGGCTTGCCTCTGGCTGACATCACTGGGACTAATCTGGAAAAGGGCTCCCAGGGGCCTCTCTCTAACCTGAGCCATATAATGGGGCCACATCACATCAAAACTTCTGGAGTATATGGTCCTGTGTCCAGTGTACTCAACAAATAACACATCGTTCACACATATTTTTCCTATAATTTGATAGACAGGCCCAATTCCCCATCATCTTCCAGAAGGTCTAACTACAAAGGCTCAACCCCCAGCAAGAACACTAGGAAAACAATGGGGAAAATATACAGAAGCCCACCATGCTCAACGAGTATCATCAAAGACATACCACCAGTAAATCCTCAGACAGAATCTTTAGTGATGCTGTGATGAGGATGTTCAATGAGTAAAAAAATAATAGTGGGCCGGAGAGATAGCATGGAGGTAAGGCATTTGCCTTGCATGCAGAAGGACAGTGGTTTGAATCCCGGCGTCCCATATGGTCCCCTGAGCCGGCCAGGAGCAATTTCTGAGTGTATAACCAGGAGTAACTCCTGAGTGCTGTCAGGTGTATCCAAAAACCAAAAACCAAAACAAAACCAAAAAAAATATCAATGGTAGTCAGCAAAGTATAAGTCTAAATGAAAAAAAAAAAAAGGAAATGACACAAATAAAAACATGGTAGGTGATATTTTAAAGTCAATAGAAACACTAATAGTAGAATAATGGAAGCCTAGCAAAAAACTGAGGAGCTTCAAAATGAGAAGGAAATAGAAAGTAAGAGAGTCTGAAAATGAACAGCATGCCAGAGAAGGATGGAATGGATTCAAGAGAAACAATCAGAATATCTTAGTCCCTGAAAATAGGAAGGCAAATGTGATAAAGATAGCATGGAGGTAGGGTATTTGCCTTGCATGCAGAAGGACAGTGATTCGAATCCCTGCATCCCATATGGTCTCCCGAGCCAGCCAGCAGCGATTTTTGAACATAGAGCCAGAAGTAACCCCGAGTACTGCCAGATGTGACCCAAAAACAAAAACAAAAATGAACCTCTTAACCTCAAGATTAAAATCCCTTCAAGACCCCTTCAAGGAGAGGTAGTTTAGCTCTGACCAAAATATAGTTCTGATAAGTAATTTTTAATTCATTTAAATAAGTCAAATTGCACTTTGGTGTGGCTTCAGAATAATGTATGCATTAAAAGTATAATAGTTTTGTCATTTGTAAATCCCAGTATATCAATAAAAATGATTTTTAAAAGCCAAATTTTTGCTTATGATTTGATTAATTCTTATCAAGTCAAGAAGCTTTTTATGATCAAATAAATCAAGTTGCAATAAAGCACACTGCAAGACACATTATAACGCTGGGTTTTGCTATCTTCATCTGTAGAATGAGAAAGTCCCCGTGGTATTTCTTGGTCTATATCTCTGCATTGTCTTCAGTTTGAATGGAATAAATGACATAGGATTAGTGAATTATAATGCACCAAAGAGGTTCTGTTACTATTATTAAATAATTTTATAACAATTGATGGTATCTAATAGGAAATTTTCAAACATATTTTACTAAGTATCATAAAAACAAAAGGTTAAAATCAGGTACCATAAAATTTTGAGCCACTAATTCAGGTGCCAAGTCACAAAAATCTTACTCTACTTCTCATATGGTTCCTAATTATATGTTAATAACCATTTCCCTACCTTCACATTTGCATCTGCTTAAGATAACAAACCAAGTAGGTGTTATATGCTATGGAGAACGTAACATCTTTCTGTCATGGTCTGTACCTTCTAGCATATATTGAAAAGGAGAAATATACAAAAATGTATACACACAGCCTGCATGTAGAAAGAAGAACTGTGATAAGGGAAGGTGGGAGAGAAGCAGCATACTCTGACCATTCAGACGCAGGAAGGAAAAATCTTTATTTGAAGATTTCAGCTGGGTTTTGACAGATGGGTATAACTTGGACATGAGTTTGACAAGTTACTAAAGTGCCAGAGCATTTTCACACATCAAGAGAATTTTTCTGACATTTTTTGTGTGGTAAGTTTTATAGGAATACTTGAGAAATAAATTTAAGTACTATATTATGGTATGTACATAGGTTCATTAGACTTCGATAATACTAAAAGTACCCTCTTCTATTCTACAAACAGGTCCATAATATGAATACTAAATTAAATTGAATGTCTTAGTAAGTATGCTAGATCTGAAGGGCCCCTCTCAGGACACTGTCCCCAACAGTGGTTTTCAACTAGTCAGTGAGAATAGAAGAAATATTTTGTTGCAGGCTGCTAGTGCAGAAATAAAAACACTAACATAGCATTCTGTGCATTTATTTTAAAATCTAATAGTATGAAATTCTATAGTTATTTAAATGTTAAAATAATGAGGCTGGCAGAAAAATTTTATAGACCACTAGTACCCACTATTCTTCACCCCTGTTTTCATCCTCTCGTTCTTCTCACCAACATGCTCTGACCTGCCAATCATAACATAACCTCTTACACATATTTGATCAATCACTTTAAAAATTCCTGAGTTGGTCCGAGGGTTATGTGTTATTGTTAAGCTGTTTAACATTGTCTCCTGCTCACACCCAAATTTAACTAACTGGGAAAAAGAATTAAGGTTCTTATTCCCTATTGCCTCATCTTCTCATTTAACAACCTACTCTTGTCTAGATTTTCACATATTTAATAACTATACCTGCACTAACTATAAAACTAATGGGCAACTCCTCCCATATCCCTTCTTATATCTCCAATAGAGCCACATTACTGGAATCACCTTGATCTGCCTCATAATTGGAGGGAGAAAATGGATGGTACCAAGACCAGACAGTCGTATGTCCGTTTGGTGCAAATAAAAAATGATCAGACTTGAACACAAAAGACAAAGTCAACGACAACAGAAATGATACCCAATCTACATCAAGCTGTACATGGGGAGTGGAGGAACAGTTGCACTAGCATTATGGGGAGTAGAGGAGGGGAAGAGGGCTGCATGCTGGGAACAGGAGTGGAGGGAGGACAACACTGGTGGTGGGAATGTTCCTCATTCATTACTACTATGTGCCTTAAATATTACTGTAAAAGATTTGTAATTCACTTTGCCCACAACAAAAGAAAAAAAATAAACAACGAATGGCCAATATATGATAAAAACCAATAAGTACTTTTCATCCTTCATTTTACTTGACTGCTCCTTCAATTTAGCTCAGGAGTCCTTCTTTCTTCCACTTTAGCTCTAGTCTATCTGTCTGTATCTGTCTCTAAATATTTCTGTCTCTCTAACTCTCTCTTTGTGTGTGTGTCTCTCTTTCTCTTTTCTCTCTCTTTCTCTTTCTCTGTCTTTTTCTTTTTCCTCTTTTCTCTGTCCTCCTCTCTTCTCTTTTGTCTCACTCTCTCCAACCCCTTAGCAGCACTGGAGCTTCAGTTACTTGTTCTCAACAAAACATTAACTATTATAAATTCAATAACAATATAATTTTTATTTTATATATATATTTTTAATATGTGTGCAACCCTTCAATAGATCACAACTTTAGTTAAGACCTAGGTTAGGCGGGGCCGGCGTGGTGGCGCTAGAGGTATGGTCCCCCAAGCCAGGAGTGATTCTGAGTACATAGCCAGGAGTAATCCCTGAGCGTTACTGGGTATGGCCCAAAAACCAAAAAAATAAAAAATAAAAAAATAAAAACTTAGGTTAGGGGCCAGAGAGATAGCACAACAACCAGTAGGGCATTTGCCTTGCATGCAGCCAACCAGGATAGATGGTGATTCGACACCCATATTGTCTCTCGAGCCTACCAGGAGTGATTTCTGAGTGCAGAGCCAGGAGTAACCCCTGAGCGCTGCCAGGTGTGACCCCAAAAAAAAAAAAAAAAAAAAAAAAAAGACTTAGGTTAACAATTTAAAATTAAAATCAATTCATCTTAATTTACGTGAGCAGCTTGTGTTTCTAAAAATAGTTTAAACTGAATAAAAGGTAATGTACAGTACTAGTAAGAATACAGAACAACTGAAACTCTCATACTGTGGGTAGAAACACAAAAAGTTGGGATGTTAAATATGGACTTATGATAAAAACAACAAATGACTAAATGTACTTGTCAAAATTTGATAAAACTATAAATCATGGAGGGCTTATTATACTTTATGCAACTTGTATCCCAAAAATACTTCAAAATTATTGGTTTAAATTTGCATATCAAGAATATCAGACACATCAAGAACTTTCTATACAATATATATTTTTTGACGTGTGTATGTATGTATGCATCACTATGTGCAGGGCACTATTATAAAACTTTCATTTTTCTTTCTCATTTGATGCTCCCAATCACCCGGAGTTTGATATATGATCTCATATACTTAACAAAGAAGTTAAGTAAAAATCCAAGACTTTAAATAAAAAACAAAGGTTAGAGAGAACTGGAAATTGAACTTACACAACCCAACAACAGAGACTATACACCATACTGACTCTACATACCAACTATTTAGAATCAGCACTAAATAGTTATATTAGTAAGAAGAACTATCACCTCTTGCCAATTGCGTAAAATTTCAGGGGTGGATCATTTTGGGGTATATTTTGTTATGGACGAAGATTTTCCTGACTGCTCCTTCCCAAAAAATGTTTTCAAATATACAGCACAATTGAGGGTAATTTATTTAACTTCTGACACTACATTTAAAGTAACATTTTGTTTTTGTTTATTTTTCTTTTTCATAAAAGCTGGAAAGTGCTGCAACTGAGAAGCTAAGCACCAAGATTATTTTAGAGGCAGTAAACACAGCCTAAGGCCCTACTTATAATTATATAAAGACTCATTTTTAGCTTCATATGGCTTTGCCTCACAAAAACACATCTGCACTCCACCTTCCCTAGAATATGGTGATTGAGAAGAAATAAAGAAAGCAAGACAAGAGCCCTCCCTCCCATCTCCCCTTTCCCTCCCTCTTCCCCTCCCTCCTTGCCACTTCTCCCTCCCTCTTCCCCTCTCCCCTCCCTCCCCCTCTCCCTCTCCCTTCCTTCCCCTCCTCTCCCCTTCCCAGCCTGTCTCCCTCCCTCTCCTCTCCCCCTTTCCTCCTCCCTGTCCCTTCTCTGCCCCTTCCTTCCCTCTCCCTCATTTCTTCTCCTTTACCCCTGCCAAAAATAAAAGAAAAAAAAAAGAGAAAGAAAGGCAAATAAAAGTTTTTTAGTAATAAGTAACAACAGGATTAAAAAAAGAGAGAGATTTGTGGAACTGAAAAGACAAAACAGTGTGTAAGGCTTGCCTTGTATGTGGTCAACCCAGATTGAAACCCAGAACTCCACCAGGTGTGATTCCTGAGCCCAGAACCAGGAGCAAATCCTGAGCACTTCTGGGAATGACCCCCCCACACACAATACGGAAGAAAGAAAGGAAGGAAAAGAGGGAGGGAGGAAGGAAGGGAGGGAGAGAGGAAGAAGAGAGGGAGGGAGAAAGATTTGTGCTACAAATCTTTTTTTTAATATCTTTATTTAAGCACCCTGATTACAAAACTTTCCAGATCTGCCTATTTTTCCCTCACCCTCATTTTCTGGAAGGAATTGTAATTAAACAAAATCTTGGAAAATTTTAATTTTAAAGATGGTGTTTATAAAAGACTGAGACTGATTTTGGGATAAGTTTTTGAAAGAAAGAGACAAAAACTTTCCAGAGTCCTGAGTAGACATCTGACCCACCATCACTTAGTCATCAATCAGTAGAAACTAGTGGCCCTGATTCTTTGCTGGAGATCAAAAAACAAAAACAATTAAAATCTTGTTTAACAAATAAATTTAAGATAGAAGAGTCCCTGCAAGTTTCCTGCAAATTCAAGCATATGAACTTAAAAAAGACTAAAAAGCATTTACTGGGTGAAAACACCAGGGCAGGAAGTAGAAACTGCAACAACCAATATTTACACAGGCATCATAACTTTGGTCAATAAATGTATTTTGGAAACAATAATGATTTATGTATGCAACCTCTTAAATGTTCTATTTCACAGAAAAATGAGGTCTTCACGGGCCGAGCGGTAGCGCAAGCAGTAGGGCATTTGCCTTGCATGCAGCTGACCTAGGACAGACCGTGTTCTATCCCCAGCGTCCTCCAAGCGAGGAACTATTTCTGAGCGCATAGCCCGGAGTAACCCCTGTGTGTCACTGGGTGTGGCCCAAAAACAAAAAAAAGAGGTTTTCATTCTGAGATAAATCTGCTGCAACCAAAAACAGGGTTTACAGTTAGGTTAATCCAGAATTTCAACTGACTGGCTTGCATCTATATTTTCAGTATAAACTAGACTATATGGCATAATTTACCTGTCCAGGCCTAGAGGCAGGATACCTGCTCTCTCAGTCAATGACTGACCACAGAAAGGAGAGGCCAAGATATAGAGCAAATTGCAACTGCCTAAAACAAATCCAACCATAGCTCTCAAACAAAAAAATTATCTTGGAAAAATTAGGAATACCTAATATTGCTTTTAATGTTTGTTTTTTTTTTCTTGTTTTGGTTTGGGGATCACACCTAGGCTTACTCCTGAATCTGAGCTAAGGGATAGTTCCTGGTACTATCAGATGGAGTGCCAAGGATCCAACCTGGGATGGTCTAGTATCAGGCACGTCCCATAGCTACTGTATGACTGTATGTAAGAAGAATACGTTGTGAGAAAAGGTTTCTTTAAACTTAAAAGCAAGCTTTCATCTACATTTTTAAAACATCAGAATTTCTCCATGGGGTGAGAGGTGACCAAGAGATGGTTCAATGGCTGAAGTGTCTGCCTCACAAACTAAGGCCATGAGTTCAATCCTTGGTGCAATCTGTAAAGGCTATCTTGGCAGCTATGAGTCTGTGATCTCTGGTGCTACTGGAAGTCATTTCTGGCCATATCACAGTTAGGTATGTGTAAACATCAAACTAAGAGATGCAATCCCCCAGTGAGCCCCACATTTAAAAAAAAAAGATGTGTTGTGGCTGGAGTGGTGGTGCTAGCGATAAGGCATCTGCCTTGCAAGAGCTAACCTAGGATGGACAGCAGTTTGATCCCCTGGCGTTTCATATGGTCCCCCAAGCCAGGAGCAATTTCTAAGCACATTGCCAGGAGTAACCCCTGAGTGTCACTGGGTGGGGCCCCAAAAAACAAACAAAAAAAAAAAATAGATGTGCATGGGAGGAAGGCAGGAGCAATAACACAGCATGTAGAGTGTTTGCCATGCATCTAGGCAACTGGGTTCGATCCCTGGTATCTCTCTGAGGACAGAGCCAACAGCAACCCTGAGTGCCACCAGGTGTGCCCCACCTGAAGGAAAAAAAGGATGTGAAGGCACTATGGTCAAAAGTACAACCCCCACAGGTGAGCATATGTGAAAGAGCCACTGCTAAAAATGTGACCTCCAGCAAGGACATGTTACACCACAACCAAATATGTAAGTCATGACTAAGTAAGTGTATTATCCTTATCACTGCAACATCAACAGCAGGAAAAGTGAAAAACAGTAATAAAAATTTCTCCAGACCTGGGACTGTAGCTCAAGCAACAAAGCATGTGGATTGCATCTGTAAGGCCCTGGGCTTGTGTCTTGGTACCACAAGTCCCTAGTTACCTCCAAGAAGCTCATGAGATGGTCTTAGCAGCACCACTAGGTGCAGCTCCCAAGATAATAAATTTCTCCAGTTATAAAAGCAAACATACAACTTCAGTATTTGCCAAGAGTTTTCATAGACATATACTTGAAATTGAAAGCCAAATTCAGAATCCTTGAGTTTTTTTCATCCCAGTGAACATTCATCCTCAAGAAGATTCAGAATGAGTTGTTTTACTATGTCTGTGCACCATTAGACTTGCAAATTAAAAAAAAAATCCTAGACATTTGCAACTTCGGCTAAGACCGAAAACAAGATCTAATAATTAGTGTCTATTTCTGAAAGCGCATATTTAAAGACCACAGGCAATTAACAACAAGGTTGTCCTGTAATCATGTACAGTAATAATTGTATTATAAAGCAACATTTCATGCAAATCATTTCACACTGCAAACTACCACTCTCTCTTTTCCATAGTATGCGATTCAATCACATATTGATAATGGAGTTGCTAGACTGAGGAGAAATTGTTTCATGTCTTGTTGTCACTGAGAAAGATTAACTGTATTTGTATATTCCTAGGAGGATACTATAACAAGTATCTCCTAACTGAATCTCAAGATGTTTTAATGGCCTTTACCTCCTGAATTACTTTGTGATTCTAAACAAGATTTGGAGATTGTATGTAGAGTAAGCAACACTTCTCAATGCAGACATACTCTTTAGAAGTGCTCATGAGCAGACTGTAATTTCCATGAGGGATAGACAAGAGAAAATAAAACCAATCACCTTTCTAATAGAAAGGAGGCTTTAGACCCTACTGCTGCTCTGACATCGATTTACACAAAAGAGTCTTCCCTTAACACTGAGAAGATTTAAACAACAATAACGACTTGCGTACTGGACAGGGCTTTCTGCATTGCTCATTAATTGTAAGATGAAATTAGATGCCGCTTCGCACCATCCTGACTTCAATGTGGGCTGTACAGATTCCAGGACCTTTAATGCAGAGGCGTGAGATCAACAACAGAGACTGTGAAAGATATAACTGTATGGGCACTGCAGACAATGACCGGGATTGGACAAACTGGTTTGCCTGGGTGCCTAGAAATGGTCTTCTGTCAGGAAACTTCAGGGGTAGGGTCTCCAAGAAAAAAATTTAAAAAAAGAAAAACAAAAAAGAAAGAAAGGAGGCTTTAGTTCTATGATTCCTTCACAAAGCCATTTTGAATCCCTTTAAGTAGTGATTAAAATATGGTCACACCATTAAATTACAAAAGATTTTTGGGGACTAAAAATGTGGAATGTATTCTTTAATTTATGTCTTAATCGACTTCAAATAAACCCATGCCATACTCACTGCATGATCTATATATTAAGCTATATATTCTATTAGCTTAAATTTTTTGTTCTGTCTTATTTTGGGATCACACTTGGTGATGATCAGGGATTGCTCCTGGTTCTGCACTTAAGAATCATTCCTGGTGATGCTTAGGGGACCATGAGTTGCCAGGGATCAAACTCTGGTAGGCAGCATGTAATGCAATTGCCCTATCTATCCGCTGTACCATCACTCAAACCCTTGGTTCCAATATTTTTAAAACACAGACTATGTGCTTGGAGTTGTCCTAACTTGTCCTTACTTTTCCAGTCCAAGAGCAGTCTGAGAAATAGAATATCTGGAGAGGATGTCAGGCATGGGGAAGGCAGGGAGGAGTGAAGAGGCAGAATCCTAGCTCATCTCCTTGTTGCCAGACTGCAGTCTCAGTAAGCTCCTTCTTTACCATGGAGCAGGGTATTCTTTGCAAGTGTAGAATACTTAATAAAAAAAATCAAATTTCATTCTTTCATGGATCAAAAATCAGAGATAAAAGAAGAAAAAAGAAAAAAAAAAGAAAAATTCAGAGATGAGAATTTGATCCCAAGTTAGAGCCCAAACCCTGTGTGTTCACCTTTTGCTAGCTTATATTTGACTCTATGCATGAATCGTCCTAGATCTGTCAGCCCCTTGAGCACCAGAGGCCTGCTGATGGCAGTCAGGGGAACAAATGTCCTAAGGCATCAACCCCACCTAATGGCAGTCACATTGGCAGTCTTGATGCCCATATTTTCAGGACAGAATACTGTTCTGAGACTCTCCTACCAACCAAGGGTGTTGGCACAGCGGCAGGGTACACAAGATATATGTGTGAAGTCTTGCAATAGAGTCCCCTTATTCTCCGTACCACAGTTCCTGAAAAATCTCCCCTAAAAATATTGCCCTACAAGAGGATACAGGATTGAAGGAGGGCTTCAAGTGAGTGAAATATTAACAAACTGCAGCAAATGACCAGCTCTAAAAATTTTCCTGTCCACCTGATCCTCAGCTGCATTCAAACTACATCGCAAACTTCAATGGAATATGTGCTACATACTTGTTATATCTATGAATTTTTCCATCAAAGAAATGCACTGCTATCATCTTTCTCATTATCAGAACATATATGGTAACTTCTCTGTAAAACACCATATACTGCAAAAAATAGCAAATAAAATGTACTTTGTTCCTTCTTGCCTTAAAGCACCTATTAATGAATCACTTACCTCTACTTGGTGGAAAACTCTCCTAGTCCCTCCCTACCTGAACTACTAAAATGGTAGATGAGGGCAGGGAAGCTAAAGGACTCTCTCTCTCAAAACTTCTTTAGAAAGTTTCCTCAGTACCACAGAATCCCTAAAAAGTTTCTGAAAGAGGCCTTAAAATGAATAAATAGTTGAAATGAAATGCAAAGTCAAATCAAAATGAATGTCAATGCCGCTCAGTTAGCAACAGCCTGAAGCTCACCAGCTGTCAACGTTAATCATAGCTCAGCCGTTGACTCACTGTGTGACCTATAGCAGTACAGTTAACCTCACTGATTTTGTATGCCAGCAACAAAATAGCATCACAAACTCCTAGAAGGTCTGGTGAAAGTTATAACTCAAATATATTACCATGGCCCCCACTTTGGGGAATAAGTGTTAAATAAAAACCAAAATTATAAGGAAGATGATAGGATGCTCTTCAAAGAACATTTCCAACTCTACTGCATAATTTTAGTGCTTTGATAAAACATTACTTCTGAAGAAACTGTTATCCACATAAAGTGGTTAAGAATAATTTCAACTGGCCTTATTCAAAATATAGTATATTCAAAATCCTTGTCACTCTTTAGTGAAAATCCCCACAAATTTAACTGTGTTTCTAGGAATCTGTGCACAGAGTTCTAAAAATTGAGGATCAAGTGAATGATAGTCCTGAGCATAAAAAATCCAACAATAAAATTTAACAAAAGAAATGCAGCTAGTAACCTAATCTGGTCATTAGATTAAAAACGAAAGTAAGACACAGATATAATAGCTTATGCAAAACTTTTTCTTTTCTTCCAGTGAACAATGCTCGATTACATTTCCCACTCTCCCTTACAACTGGTTAGAAACGGCCTGTAGCTGGCAAAGTCCTTGAAAAGCAGAAGCATGAAAATAAAGTGACAGTGGATATGGAGACACACACAGTACAATGACTGAGGTGCTTGCCTTGTACACATCTGACCAAGGTTCGATCCCTGGAACCACATGTCTTTAGACCCACCAGGAGTGACTTCTTTTTTTCTTTACTTTTTTCCTGGGGGGGGGGGGGGAGGTCACATCCGGCAGTGCTCAGGGGTTACTCCTGGCTCTACACTCATAAATCGCCCCTGGCAGGCTCGGGAGAGCATACGGGACACCGGGACCGGAACCCACCGTCCTTCAGCAAGCAAGGCAAACGCCCTACCGCTGTGCTATTTCTCCGTTGACTTCTAAGCACATAGACAAAAATTCTGACACCACCTGGTGAGGCATCAAAACAGGAAGGGAGAGAGGGAGAGACGGGAGTGAGGGGAAGGAGGTAAGGAGGTAGGGAGGGAGAAAGGGAGGCAGAGAGGGAAGATAGATTCCTAAATGACTACAAGAAACAGGTGCTCCACCTATTCACATGGACTTGCCATGGACAGAACAAAAACTTGCTTATTTCATCAGTTAATAGACAACTAGGAGATAGGTATATCTTTACAACCCAAGATTCATGACTTGCCTCCTTGTGTATAGTCCATCTTCTGATGTAACTAAGATCCTGTCATTAACTGAAAACAAATCACATGCAAAGCTCTAAAAATATCAAATCACCAAATATAAGCACCACAAAAATAAGATGCAGACATTTCACCTTGATCTTTGACATGATACTGATAGCACTTCACGTTAGTAGTTGCCTAATTAGAAATACAGCCTTTCTTTGCCTTCAATCTATTCAAGTGGTAATGAGAGCTTTAGCTCCCACCTAAATACCGAAAAGAACAAAAATAATGTCTGTTGAACAGTTGATGTTATAGCACTTCCTAACATTTTTTTAATCTGGAAGACTGTTTACAAAGCTATGAAAAATGCCTCTGGATATGAGAAATTATTTACTCAGAAAGAATAAACAAGTCTGGTAGTCAAAATTGACTCACAAAGTTAAAAGCAATCTGGTAAACATAAAACAAATATAACTTCAGCTACATCAGTGCTCAGGAAGATTTATTCTCATTTCAAACTCACAGATATTCCTTAAGCTTTAGAGTGCATGGTGGGCTAGAGATAGAATAGTGGGTAAGGTGACTGCTTTGCACACTAATGACCCTGGTTCCATCTCCAGCACCACATACTGTTTCCTGAGCACTGCTTGGTGACATCTGAACAAAGAACTAGGAGTAAGGACTAAATACAGACAAGTGTTGGCCAAAACTAAACACAATCGCTTAGGGATAAATAAAATAAATAAAATAAAATAAATTCTAAATTCTTTTTAATATTAATTTTCTTTTGGGAGGGGGTTAAGGCCATACCCAACAGAGCTCAGTACTTCATATTGGCTCCTGATGGGCTTGAGGAATCATATGGGGTGCCAGAAATCAAACCCAGGTTGGCTTTATCTTCTATACTATCTTCCAGCCCACCAGGATAGTATTCTTAACTAAAATCATAGCAACATTAGATTCATAACTATACACTTAATACAGCATATAAATAATATATAAATATATTCACAAAATTTTTAAAATAAAGTGTTATTCAAACCAAAAGTGCTACTAAGGGACCAGAGAGATAATACAACTTGTAGTATGCTTGCCTTACACATGATCAACCCTGGTGTCTATATGCTCCCCTCAGCACTGTCAGGAGTAATTCTTGAGCACAGAGCCACGAGTAAACCCAGAACACAGATTGGTGTGTTGGAAAGAGAAAGGAAGGAAGGAAGGAAGGAAGGAAGGAAGGAAGGAAGGAAGGAAGGAAGGAAGGAAGGAAGGAAGGAAGGAAGGAAGGAAGGAAGGAAGGAAGGAAGGAAGGAAGGAAGGAAGGAAGGAAGAAGGAAGGAAAGGAAAGAGAAGAAAGAAAGAAAGAAAGAGAAAGAAAGAAAGAAAGAAAGAAAGAAAGAAAGAAAGAAAGAAAGAAAGAAAGAAAGAAAGAAAGAAAGAAAGAAAGAAAGAAAGAAAGAAAAAGAAAGAGCTACAGAATCTGGGAAAGCAGAAGCTTTCTGTCATACATATAATTTATTTTCCAAACATATATTTGAGAGCTCAAAATATGGTTGAAATGGTAGAGCACATACTTTGCACATGCAAGAGTCTGAGTTAAATCCCTAGCACTACAGGATAGACCAAGCAACATTAGGGAAGGTCCTATGAAAACTTGTTTTAAGTATATATGCATTAAATATAGAAAACAGCAATATTGAGCTGACAAAACAAAATATAATACTGAACAAAACTACCACTGAAAAATGATGCTTAAGTGGAATATTTGTAAATTATTCATCACTGACATGTTCCAGATGGCAACATAAGATTTTTAAGTATGATTTGTGTGTGTGTGTGTGTGTGTGTGTGTGTGTGTGTGTGTGTGTGTGTGTGTGTGTGTGTGTGTGTGGTTTTTGGGTCACACCCGGCAGTGCTCAGGGGTTATTCCTGGCTCCATGCTCAGAAATTGCTCCTGGCAGGCAAGGGGGACCATATGGGATGCCGGGATTTGAACTGATGACCTTCTGCATGAAAGGCAAACGCCTTACCTCCATGCTATCTCTCCAGCCCCAAGTATGATATTTTTTAAGTTTTTACAATGACTTTTTTATCTTCAAAGTTTTAAGTTTACAAAAAAAACAAAAACAAAAAATTGGGGCCGGAACAGTGGCAGGAGAGGTAAGCCTTGCAAGCGCTAGCCTAGGATGGACCACTGTTCAATTCTCCTCCTCCCCCCACCACCCCCTGGCGTCCCATATGGTCCCGCTAAGCCAGGAGCAATTTCTGAGCTCATAGCCAAAAAAAAAAAAAAAAAAAGTTTTAGGTTTACAAAACTGAGAAGATAATTCAGAGATTTCAAATCAATCTCTGAACCTGCACATGCAGAGCAGTCCCTACTACCAATATTATGCATGAACTCTGAACATTTCTGATGAAGGATGGACCTATAATGACATCGTGATCATATCCAAGTTAGAGTCATTCTTGGTGTTGTATGTTTGGACATGCTTTGTAATTTTCATAGTATACAAAGTTATTTTTAGTCCCCCCCAAAAAAAAATTTGTTCCCATGAACCTGGGAAATCAATAATCTTTTTGCCATTCCTGTAGTGTTCCCTTGTCCAAAATGCCATATCATTACAATAGCAAACACAGTATAATCCCTTCAGACTAGCTTCTTTCATAAGGTCCTTCAGTGTCTTTATGACTTAGCAGTTCTTTCCCTTTAAGTTCTCAATAATATCCCATTGCCTTAATATATTATAGTTTATCCATTTGTCAACTAAAAGATGTGTTGTTTGCTTCCAAGTTTTGACAATCAAAATAATCCAGCTAGAAACATCCAAGTGAAGGTTGTTGCGTCAACATTAATAAGTAACGAGGTCCTTTATTTAAGTCTCAGAAAGCAGAAAGTTATGGATTTTATGAAAAAGAATATGTTTAATTTTGTAAGAAAACACCAAATTGGCATCCCAAGTGGCTGTATCATTTTTCATTACCACCAACCATCAATGAATGAGTTCCTCCTAAAATACACTCACCAGAATTAGGTGCCATGCTTAGGATTTTGGGACTTCCTCAAGATTCATCTTTCTTTTAACCAATCTTTTGAGGAGTTACTGTGAACAGTATTATGCAAACCCAAAGCTCAGTTATTTAAAGATATGTAATGTTATCTTTTCTATTTTGGTTTCTGAACTACACACAGTGGTACTTCAAAGCTATTCCCTGATAATTGCTCAAGGGATTATTATAGAAGGTGCTTGGCATGCCACATGCTGCCACACTTCATATCAGACACATCCAGAAAATGAAATACCTTTTCTTTTTGTTTTATTTTGTTTATTTTTGTTTTGTTTTGGGTCCACATGAGGAGAACCTCAAGGGTTATTCCTTGCTCTGTATTCAGGAATCACTCCAGGTCCAGAGGACCATATGGAATGCTGGGGATTAAACTCGGGTCAACCATATGCAAAGCAAGCTCCCTAACCAATGTATTACTGCGCTGGCCCCATATCTTTTCATTTGAGGAGCCATTAAAGCAAATCCCAAAATGGGTTCTATTTTTGATAAGTTATTTTATTTTGTTATCTTTTTTTAATTTTAGTTGTTCATTCTGATATTTTGTACTTTGAGACACTAGTGCTGTCAATCTATATTAGAGTTTCTTACAAATAATGTAATGGGAACTTAAATTATGAGTTTAAACAGTTCTCAAAGTTCCTGTGGATTTTAATTATCATGTATCACCTGTCTTCATTAGCATAACTATTTTTCTTCCTCAGTTTTGATGACATATTAATAAAGATAGGTTAAATTATTCTATAATTTAATTCACCTATCACATCACTACTAATTTTTTTTCTTTTTAGTTAACTTGAATAACAAAATGATGTATTTTAAATAGCTCTTAGGAAGCTGATACCAAGTTGTGTTTTGCTATCACAAAATGAGAGACAACTTTACAAGATTCTATAACTGCATAATAGTCTTTTTAAGAAAAACGTTTCATTGCATTCCACTTCAAGTTAAAATAATTAATAAACTTATTAATAAAAGCTCTTTTTATAATAGAGATCATAGCTCTCATTAAAATAGTTTAACATTCCCTTTGTGACCAAAGAACCAAATCAGGAATAACCTGAGCACCATCACATGTGGCCCCAAAACAAGCACACAAAATAATCCACACTTAATTGTAAACTTTTTGTCAGGTATCTTGTTTTATACTTGTTATAATGAACACAATTTTGGGGTGCTGAAACATTATTTTTGATTCTCGAAATAAACATTTAAAAAAATGTTTGGTAGCCAGATAGATGGCTCAAAGGGCCAGAACCCTGCACCACACAGCCATCAGTACCAGAATGTCCAAGTAGCACCTGGAATAACCCCTGAATAAAACTAGGTATAACCCAAAAACCAAAAGGATTAGTGCTTGAGTCAGGGATATTACTTAAGTGGGGAACTTAAGCTTAACTTGTAAGGTCTTGAACTCAATCCCCAGTACACATATCTTCCCAGCTTGACAATACTCTGGTGGCCTCAGAGAACTTCCAGACCAATACTACTACCCTAGTACCTCTGGAGATGATTCCATTCTTCCAGCAATGTTGGATAGGCCTCCTATAAAATTTTTAAATGAATTAAAATTAAAATAAATAGTGTTTGGGGAAAACCAGTAATAACTTAATAGTAGAATAACTGCACCACCGAGCACCACCTGACAAGTCGAATGCAACCTTGGTCTGGTGGTAGCGCTATTTCTGATCTCCAGTGTCACAGGTATGTGAACTCCACCACAACAAAATCTAATATGTAGGAGCACCACAACTAAAGTGAGAAACTCTGGAGAGCATCACTATTAAGTGTGCAGGCACCACAAACAATTGTGCAAATCTAGCATATGGCCACAGTGAAGTGAAACCAAAAACACGTGCAAGTACTGCACATTTAGTGTGCAACCCCTGGTCATTATAACAACAGCAACAGAGAAAAGAGAAAATTTTCTCATAAAAAAGTCTTTTTTTTTTTTTGGTTTTTGGGCCACACCCTGTGACGCTCAGGGGTTACTCCTGGCTATGCGCTCAGAAGTTGCTCCTGGCTTCTTGGGGGACCATATGGGACGCCGGGGGATCGAACCGCGGTCCGTCCTAGGCTAGCGCAGGCAAGGCAGGCACCTTACCACCAGCGCCACCGCCCGGCCCCATAAAAAAGTCTTTTCTTGAAACAAAACAAAATAAAATCTCTTCTCGTGAGGCCAGAGTGACAGTACAGTGTTTAGAGTGTTTGCCTACCACACTTCTGACCCAGGTTCCATCCCTGGCATCCCAGATGATCCCTTGAGTCCGCCAGGAGTGATTCCTTAGTGCAGGGCCAGGAGTAACCGCTGAGTGTGACCCAAAAACTAAATAACAATAATAATAATAATAATAATAATAATAATAATAATAATCTTATGAGAATAGAAGTTAGCACAGAGGTTTAGATGCATTCCTAGCAGATGCCTGACCCATGTTCAATTCCTGATACAATATGGTCTCCTGAAAAAGAAAAGGTACAGGCCTAGAGGCTTGGAGACCTGAGTATCAATGGCACCTTAAGGCCCATGCAGCAACTGGTTGAGAATCAATAGGAAAGCCCATTGGTAAGAGTCAAGCATCCAAGCTCTCACCTGTCCCCAAAGCATCTTTTAAAATAGAAATATTTTTAGGGGCCAGAGAGATAGCATGGAGGTAGGGCATTTGCTTTGCATGCAGAAGGATGGTGGCTCAAATCCCAGCATCCCATATGGTCCCCCGAGCCTGCCAGAAGCGATTTCTGAACGTAGAACCAGGAGTGAACCCTGAGCGCTTCCGGGTGTGACCCAAACACAACTAAGAAAAAAAAAGAAAGAACTATTTTTAAAGGACCAGAAAAATAATACAGCAGGTAGGGCACTTGCCTTTTATCCTGCCAACCCTGGTTTGATTCCCAGTATCCCCAAGCATCATTGGACCAATTCCTGAATGCAAAGCCAGAAGTAACCCTTGAGCATCACTGGGTATAGATCCAAAACAAAAAGCCCACACTATCATACCAATTCTAGTTAGGAACCAAATGTAAAAGATAAATGGAGAAATTTTTAAAATTAAGAAGTTTTAAATAAATGGAGTAGAAGGGCCTAGTAGAGTGGCCCTAAGTGGTGCTCACTCAGTCAACCAGGCAGGCCCAAGAGTAACTTCAAGGACATGATGCTGAGTTAATACAAAGATATAATTTATTGCAAGGAAGAGGATGTGATGCTAAGGTCCTGTGTTAAGAGGGAAATCCAGATTATCCTAGCAGTGCTGAAGATCTCCAGGACCAATCCCAGCAGTATCTGAGGGCTTCGAGGATCCATCTGGTTGTACTCAGGCAGTACTCAAACACTATGTGATGCTAGATATGCTCGAAGTCTGATTCCCCAGCCATCCTCCAGTGGTTATGACCTTTAGACTCTATTCTTCGCTAAGATTTACCCACTCAGGTAGTACTCAATCCCTTTATTTTATTTTATTTTTTTCTTTTCTTTTTTTTTTTTTTTTTTGTGGTTTTTGGGTCACACCCGGCAGTGCTCAGGGGTTACTCCTGGCTCCATGCTCAGAAATTGCTCCTGGCAGGCACGGGGGAGCATATGGGACGCCGGGATTTGAACCAATGACCTTCTGCATGAAAGGCAAATGCCTTACCTCCATGCTATCTCTCCGGCCCCAATCCCTTTATTTTAAAGCACCCTCTTTCTCTGGTCTCCAACCAGTTTGGAAGAACAGAGGTTTTCTTTGAAGTAATAGTCTCAATGCATCTTGAGAAATTACCAGTAGAGCATCCAATCTGGAGAGGAAGTCTGGATACAATGTTTCCTAAGTCCTTTTCTTTCCATGAAGATCTATGCCAATTATCTCCAAAATCTGCACACCAATTTAGGAATTTGCTCCATATATCTAAGTCTTTATCTAGTGACCATATAGACTCATTTGGGGTAGGGGTGGGGAGTGGTCATGTTGGATTAAAAGTAAACTCCTTGATGCAACTGAGAAGCATTTTAAATTAGTTTGCTTAAAGAAGGGGAGAGGCTCTCTGTCTCTGTCTCTCTCTCTCTGTTTCTCTCTGTCTCTCTGCCTCTCTCTGTCTCTCTCTCTGTCTCTCTCTGTCTCTCTCTGTCTCTCTGTCTCTCTGTCTCTCTGTCTCTCTCTCTCTCTCACACACACACACACACACACACACACACACGCACACACACACAGAGAGGGCAGTAGACCAAATAAATTTTGGAACTGCCTTGGACTATCACCTTAGTTGAACTCTTATAGAAGTTCTAGAAAACTTATAACAAACCATTCAGACTCCTGTTGTCTGGCAAATGGCTCATGACCAATGTGTTTTTATTTCTTGGGGAGGAGCACTGCCACTCTGGTAGTGCTCAGAGAACTATACTGTGACAGGAACAGAACCCAGGGCTACTGCATGCATAATGTGTACTTCAGTCCTTTTGAGTCATGTTTCCGTCTACCCAAAAGAACTTTTGACATTTCAGCAGTTACTAAAACCAGACCCAGACCGTTGGTATGAGAATACAACCCCTGCTGTATTTTAGGAAGGAAGTTCCGTACTGCAAATATCAAATGAGCAAAAGTAAGGGCCAGGGAGACAGAGCTGAGAGTGCAGGAATGCCCGCAGAGCGTGCCTGAACTTGAAATCACAGCCAGTTTTCTCATGCACCAGAAACACCGGCTTGCAAAACCAGCTAAAACCAAAAGGTCTGCTGAACACCAAAATGACTCTTAGAAAGTTACAAAAATATAAAAACACAATAAATATATCTGTACAAGCCAATATGTTAAGAATCAGTCTTCAGAAAAAATGGAGCATGGCTAGTCACAATTAAGCCCACAGCTTCCACAAAATGTTGCCAAATAATGGGTATCAAGAGGCAGATTGTTCTTGACTATTGAGTCAAGAAAATGTTTTTGCCCAGAATGACTCTGATTGGCAGATACTTTCTGAAAGAGGACAGCTGAGGCCTGGGGTCATTTTATGTCAATGGCTCAAATGAGTTATTCCCCCACCACCATCCTCTCCCCCCATCCATTCTTTTTTTTTTTTTTTGCCAATCCCTATGGCTACATCCCACCTGCTACCCCAAAATAATGCTCATGAAAGTGGCTTAAAGGGACAGAAATCACCACTCAAACACACACATGTGGTTGCATATCTTATGCAGTTCACTGATGGAATATGCCTATGATGATTTTTCTCAAAAGAACTTGTCAGATTAAAATTATAAGTGACTTAAAACTGCTTTTATCTACTTCACTTTGCTGTTAGGATGGTAAGGATGTCTAATTATGGAGAAAATAATGAGCATAACATCCCAGAAGCCATGAGCACCCCCTTTTTTTTGTGAAGGTACACCGGTGATGCTCAAGTGTTACTCCTAGCAACCTCGGGTACCATATGGAATGCCAGGGATTAAGCCAAGCCATCAGGATGCAAGGCAAGCGCCCTACCCTCTGTGACAGAGAGGCTTGCTCTGGCCACAAGCCCTCTCTCTTTTTCTTTTTCTTTTTTTTGCCTTGACTTTTCTAAATAAAATTCACTCTAACCTAAATTGAGAACAGAGTTATCTATTTACTCTCTTCTGTGAGATCAACTATTAAAGAAAGATAATATGTATGTGTTAACCAGGTTTACTTAGTCTAAAGTAAAGTTGGAAAGTTTGAGGTAGAACATGCTAAATGTAGTTAACAGACATGAACCAGACATACAAATTTGCAACAATATATATTAAACTTCAGGTCCTTTGGCATTGGCTTTTTCAAATAGCACAGATAAAAATGCCAAGAATAATCTAATCCATAAAGTCCATGTCTCAAGCATAGTGTCCTTCTGAAATCTCAGCATAAGTAATATCTTTTCACACATGTTCCACACTTCAAAAGAAATAGTGCAATATGCCCGAGGTGAAGGTGAGTTCCAAGAGCAAGTGAACACCTGCAATGTATATAATGTACTCAAAGTTAAGAACAAAAACGATTGTGGCCTGGGATATATTTTAAAGATCTAGAGCACACTTTTTGTATGCTAGAATCCTGGGTTCAACCACCTGTACTGTACTGTATGGTCCCCTGAGTACTGTGGAAATATCTCTTAGAACCAAGCAAAAAAATAGGCCCTGACCAGTAAAGGATATGACCCCAAAAACAAAAACAAAAAAAATTTTAAGAAATCTATAACTAATTCAATGTAGTCTTAAGAAGCACTAGAAAACACACATCTTAAAAAAATCTTTTTAGGGGCCGGAGAGATAGCATGGAAATAAGGCATTTGCCGTGCATGCAGAAGGTGGGTGGTTCGAATCCCAGTATTCCATATGGTCCCTGAGCCTGCCAGGAGTGATTTCTGAGCATAGAACCAGGAGTAACCCCTTCGCGCTACCGGGTATGACTCAAAAACCAAAAAAAAAAAAAAAATCTTTTTAAACTTTTTTTTTTTTTGGGGGGGGGGTTGGGGGCCACACCCGGCATTGCTCAGAAGCTACTCCTGGCTGTCTGCTCAGAAATAGCTCCTGGCAGGCACGGGGGACCATATGGAACACCGGGATTCGAACCAACCACCTTTGGTCCTGGATCGACTGCTTGCACGGCAAACGCTGCTGTGCTATCTCTCCGGGCCCAAATCTTTTTAAACTTTTAAAAATTATTGGCTGCTCCAATGGCAGTGGTTTATCAGAATTTATTAACATTAGTATCACAAAAATTGGTATATAATCCCCCCACTGCTCAATTTGACTGGCTTTAAAAGGAAAAATAATTACTATCTTTTTAAGGGGCCAGCGAGGTGGTGCTAGAAATAAGGTGCCTGCCTTGCAAGTGCTAGCCAAGGAAGGACCACAGTTCGATCCCCCTGGCGTCCCATGTGGTCCCCCCAAGCCAGGGGCAATTCCTGAGGGCTTAGCCAGGAGTAACCCCTGAGCATCAAACGGGTGTGGCCCGAAAAACCAAAAAAAAAAAAAAAAAATCTTTTTAAACTGTAAGCAAATCTTAAAAATGCATTTTTAAAGGAGTCATTTCTCATTAGGGGCATGGGACTCCAAACAATGTTTGTTCCAAGCAACATGGCAAAAAAAGAGAAAAAAAGAACAATTTCAAGACAGACCATACTATAAAGTTTCTCAAAGAAATGTAAAAAACGATGGTCAGATAATCCAGAAAATAGTTTCCGAAATTCCTTTACTTTCATGTCTTGAATGGAGAATACACCACCCAGCTGGTAGCACAAAATGTCCTGATGACATGAGGAAGAGGGAACAGAAGACTGATCACAGCAGGAATTACCAGCATTTCAATCCTGGACATTATTCACCAGAATTATTTCCTGCATCAATTTCTAACTTACAGGAAGGCTCAGTACAAAAGGAAAAAATAAAATGAGAATAAAATATAAACTAAATTATGTGTAAATTTTATACTACTCTCACCGTCATGCCTTCCCCTTATTTCAAAACTACACCCAATATAAGGAAATACTGCATAAATAACTAAACCCTTAAGAAACAAAACCAGGATTCAGAGTTGAGTCCTTTGTGTAAGCTCTTTCTTTTCCGTTTCCTTCTTCAGTTGCTGCCTTCTCACAAGACAAACTTTTGGCAGGAACACAGAAGGTGTCCAGACACTTAGACGATTTAGATGAGGAAAGCTTGAATGAACAAATCCTGGCACTTCCAAATGAAGTAGTCTTTGAAAACCAAAGTGCCAAAATAAAGGCTAAATAATATAATGCTTTCTGATAAAGTTATTTCAAAACAGCAAAATGCATAACTCTTAAGGATCACTTTGGCAATATTCTGAACTTGTATTTTCAGATGAAGCTAAGATTACAATTTCAAAACAAAAAGTACCAACATACAAATGTCCCATAGATTTAAGTTTTATATGATAATCAATACATATGCAATTACTTACTTGCTTCCTTCTATAATGAGCAAACTGAGAGAGGCCAAGAACAGTTGCAAGAGCACCTCCTCCAACAAGAATAGACCCTTTCACTGCCTTTTGAAATGCCATTTCTTAGCCTATAAAGAAAAAGAAAAGGAAACAGAAATGTTAATTGGAATTTTTACCACATAACAATACCAATAATAAAGAGACTATAGAGAACATAACACTATGGTAAGTAGAAAACATAGACCAAGGAAGTTACTAGCATGTTAGTTAGCATGTCACAATTCAAAGTAATACACTAAAAAAAAAAACACCTAGACAGGAATTAACCACACAAAAGTTAGCTTACAAAGAATTTTAAACGAATGGCAAATTAAGAGAAAATGAGATATACAAACAGTATGAAGTCAACAAGAATGTGACCAAACTGCATGCTGAACTTGCAAATTTTTTCAACTGCTAATCCCCACCACAAAGAAACTCTTAGAAGTCTTGTGTGGCTCAAAGTGACAATGAACTGACTCAGGTTCTTGAGCAAGTTTTTAATTCCACTATCAGTACAATGCTGTTGCTTCCCATTCCTAATGAAGTTCTCACTAAAGCCAAAGGCAGCACACTAAGTTTCCATGCCTAAAATAGTAGACTCTACTGAAAAAGTCAAAGAAAACCATGCTTGATCCTGTCACTATGTGACAGGCTTAGCAGTGCTCTAATAGCTTTCATTTTTAAATTTTTCATTTGTTTTTCTTCTAACCAGAACTGTATTCCACCAGTTTCATGGGGATTCATGCAGATCAAGCACTCTTTCATATTCACTGTATTTTCCAAATAAAGCTTTGCACTGTCTTAGTTAGCTCTTGACTTTTTTCACACTTGCTAAAAGTTATTTCCACTATTAAACTGGTGGAAATTTTAAAGGTTTCCTGACAAGTTTTTTTTTCAGAAACCAGAAAAAAATAAAAGTAGTATAAAAATTAAAATTCTACCGAAAAATTTAGCAGTGTTTACATGTTAAAGAAAACCAAAAAAAAAAAAAAAAAAAAAAAAAAAGGAAAGAAAGATAATTATCTTACAGCTGATATTGAGCAATATGACACACCTAGAAATTTCATTCACTACAACAACTGGTACACCCACATCTTCCTGGATACTACCATTCCATTCTCCTGAATGGGTGGAGTTCTGATTTGCCTGAACAACACACTTCCTACTCTATAGAGAAAAAAGTACGGGGCACAGCGGTAGGGCGTTTGCCTTAGACAAGAAGGACGATGGTTCAAATCCCAGCATTCCATATGGTCCCCTGAGCCTTCAGGAGTGATTTCTGAGCATAGAGCCAGGAGTAACCCCTGAGCACTGCCGGGTTTGACCCAGAAACCAAAAAAAAAAAAAAAAACCTTAGTATGTACAAGTACAAAAATGTATTTAATATGAGTTCCATATTAGTGCCAAGCACTAAAGAACATATGATATCACAAAGTAAAATTATACTAGTAAAAATAGTTAAGTCCAGGTACTAAGAATTATAGTATAGCCTGGATCCAACCTGGAGTTAATCCCCAACACTCCAATGGTCCCCAATTTCATATATATATATAAGTGCTTTATATATGTGTGTAGTATATATAGCATATATATACTACACACACATATATATATGAGTTCACACCATATGTAGATAAAATCTAACAATACAATGATCCAAAATCAGTCAACATAGTCTATAACTCTGATTCTTCAGAAAATTCATTTTAAAATACTATAAATTCAATACTACGTTTGTTAAGATTTTATTTTCCTTTTGATCTATTTCCTCTGATAAATTTCTAAATTCTAAGATTCACTGTTTTTGGACAGTAGACTGAGGAGATCCCAGTCATCTGAACCATTCTCCAAAACCTTCAGTTGTTTGATTCCCCCATTCAGCAGAGTAAAAGTCTCACCAGAAACATATTTCAAGATGTCTACAATATCTGCTGCTGTAATACTGACCATTCACTCTCTACATCAACTATCCATCCCTTTTCCCAAGTTATTACAAACATTTGTTTTGGACCTTCCATTCCTCTTTCAGTCAATCCTATGTAAAATATCTGTTCAAGGTTGTTCTGACAGTGAAATTTTATCTCAACCAAGTTGGAAGGCATTTGTCATGGCTTACCCACACCATTTCTAGTATTATTATAAATGTTCACATTTATACGGGAGCAGAGAAAGTATTACAGTGTCAGACTAATTGGGTTCCCCTCACAATTAGGGTCAGAGAATTAGGCTGTAATGTATATGCCAAGCACCCCATATAGACAGCAGTTTGTGAGTGTTTAAATTTGAGTATTGTGGCTGAATGGTTTTTAGCTTAGTATTACTGATTCTGCCTTCTAGATCTCACTGATGACCTAATAATGAATAACATGCAACAACATATGAGAAACCTATAAAATGAGCTAAAAATTGTAATACAATATAACACAGTCAATGAAAGTGCCAGAGGTGTTTCCTCAGCCTGGAGCTAATTTTTCCAATTGAAAGAACCCATGATTTTCCTATATATGTTATTACTTTGTTCCAGTATGAGTTGTCTTAAATCAAAACTTACTAGAGGATGGGGGATACATACTGATAGTACAGCTGGTAGATTGCTTGCCTTGCACCAAGTCAATCCAGACTTAATCCCTAATTCCTCATATGATCGCCCCAAACCCCACCAGGAGTGATCCCTAAGGTAGTCAAGTAAACCCTGGGCACCACTGGGTGTGGCAAAAATAATTTGCTAAGGGGGATACTTTTAGAGTTTTTAATGAGCCAATAGGAGAGGGGGAAAGCGTAAATGAATATTATTCTTCAAAATTAGAAATAATACTGACTATAAGAAATTTTTGGAAAAATATTAAAAAATAAAAATATATAAAAATATAAAAGCAGGGGCCGGGCGGTGGCGCTGGAGGTAAGGTGCCTGTCTTGCCTGCGCTAGCCTAGGACGGACCGCGGTTCGATCCCCCGGCGTCCCATATGGTCCCCCAAGAAGCCAGGAGCAACTTCTGAGCGCATAGCCAGGAGTAACCCCTGAGCGTCACAGGGTGTGGCCCAAAAACCAAAAAAAAAAAAATATATATATATATATATATAAAAGCAATGAGCCAGAGAGATATCATGGAGGTAGGGCATTTGCCTTGCATGCAGAAGGATGGTGGTTCGAATCCCAGCATCCCATATGGTCCCCCAAGCCTGCCAGGAACGATTTCTGAGCGCAGAGCCAAGAGTATATACACAGAGTATATATATATATACACGAAACAGTTATATAGGGCCCGGAGAGATAGCACAGCAGTGTTTGCCTTGTAAGCAGCCGATCCAGGACCAAAGGTGGTTGGTTCAAATCCCAGTGTCCCATATGGTCCCCCATGCCTACCAGGAGCTATTTCTGAGCAGACAGCCAGGAGTAAGCCCTGAGCACTGCCGGGTGTGGCCCAAAAAAACAAAAAAAAAACAAAAACAAACAAACAAAAAAAACAGTTATATATATTTATAATTATACAAAACAGTTTAAGGGGGCTGGACTGATAGCACAGCAGATATGGTGTGTGCCTTGCATGTGGCCAACCAGGGTTTGGTCCTTGGCATCCCATTCGGTCTCCCAAATATACCTGGAGTAAATTCTGAATACAGAGCCAGGAGTATACCCTGATTGCCACCAGGTTGTGGCCCAATAACAAAACAAAAAAATTAGTTTTACATTATTTCTACTATATTCAGATCCCTTCAAAACATACCTTTTACAAGCTGTGATAAATAAGTCAGTGGCAGGTAATAAAAAGAAAAAGTACATTAGCAATCAACTTTACTTGTTTCTAATAAGATAATCAATCACCTCCCAAATACCCTTATTAATATGATAGTAATTTCTACTTGAATAGTTACTTTAATTTATATATATACATATATATTAGTCAAAACAAAAATTTAATTTAAAAAATAGGCAGGTATGGTTCACAAGAAGTAGAGAATTACTTGATATCAGTCAGTGTTAAAAACCACCACCTTGGGCCGGGCGGTGGCGCAAGAGGTAAGGTGCCTGCCTTGCCTGCGCTAGCCTTGGACGGACCGCGGTTCGATCCCCCGGTGTCCCATATGGTCCCCCAAGCCAGGAGCAACTTCTGAGCACATAGCCAGGAGTAACCCCTGAGCGTCAACGGGTGTGACCCAAAAAAAACCAAAAAAAAAAAAAAAAAAAAAAAAAAACCACCACCTTGGGGCTGGAGAGCACAGTGTTTGCCATGCATGCGGCAGATCCAGAGGGACCTGTTTGATTCCTGACATCCCATATGTCCCCTCAGCCAGCCAGGGGTGATTTCTAAATGCAGAGCCAAAAGTAACCCCTGAGCACTGCTTGGTGTAGCCCAAGAATCAATTAATAAATAAAAAATAAAGTTAAAAAAAAGAAAAGAAAAACACCACCTAATCTAGTCTCCTAACTCCTAATTACTCCTGAGTAATTCTGTTCTGTCTTTTTTTGTTTTGTTTTGTTTTGTTTTTTTTGGGGGGGGGTTACGCCCGGCAATGCTCAGGGGTTCTTCCTGGCTTTATGCTCAAAAATCACTCCTGGCAGGCTCGGGGGACCATATGAGATGCTGAGATTTGAACTACTGACCTGCATGCAAGGCGAACGCATTACCTCTATGCTATCTCTCCAGACCCTGTTCTAACTGTCTTAAAAGGCAACATCTCCCCAAAATTCACAGATATTTTCTATCATTCCCTAAGAAGACATCAGTCTCAAACACTAATCTACAGCGTACAGTCCCTTTGCATTAGACTTCCTCTAAGGCACTGAGTTGAATTTCCAATAGAAAATCTACTGCCAGAGAATGTCAAACATATGTTTTAATGTTGGGAAAAAGTCTTGAAGCTTAGAACTAGCTTAGCAGGAAAGTGTACTTTCCTTGTTGTAGGGACCAGATTGATAGCGCAGTGGTAGGGCATTTGCCTTATGTATGAGACCCAGTGTTGTATCCCTTACACCACAAAAAAAAACAGTGGGGTAAATAATACCTTTTCAAAGACAATGTAGAAATGGTCAACAGGTCATAAAACCAGCTTTATACCCAAAAACCACTAGGGAAACATATATCAAAATCATGAGATTGCAGCTCAAGAAGAAAATGACACATTGAAAAGAATGTAAAGGGGAGCCTTTACATACTTTTGGTGGAAATGTAAACTTGTATAGCCACAACATAAAATTATGGAGGAAGCTCAAAAATAGTAATAGTATAATAAATATTATCATATGCTCCAACAATTATACATTTGGATATTCAAAGGAAATAAAGCCAGGCGCCAGAGTGGTAGCGCAGCAGTAGCACATTTGCTTTGCATGTGGCTGACCCAGGACGAACACAGATCTGATCCCCTGCAACCGATATGGTCCGCCAGCCTGCTAGGAGGAATTTCTGAGCACAGAGCCAGGTTGGGTGTGTCCTCAAAATAAAACAAAACCAAAATAAAAAAGGGAAATAAAACCACTAATTCAAAATGATACCTACATCCCCATGATCAATGAATGATTTTTATTTGTATTTACTGCAGCCTCTTGAGCAATACAGAGAGAACTTGGGAGCCACTCAGCAATATTCAGCCAGGCCAGGTTCAATGTTGGTTCCTGGTGATGCAATTATGCTGGGAACTATCTGAGCCATATCAGGCAGATCTTTGGGAATCTTCAGAGCTACACTAGATGTTGAGGTTGAGGCTCTATGGTGTGGTTATAAAGACAAAACGTGGGGTTCTGATCGTCTGGAGTGATAGCACAGCAGTAGGGTGTTAGCTTTGCATGCGGCCAACCTGTAGAGACCCAGGTTTGATCCCCACATCCCATATGATCCCCCTTCCTGGGCTTGCCAGAATGGCAGAATCAATTTCTGACAGCAGAGCCAGGAGAAGCCACTGAGTGGCACTTCCTTGTGTGACTCAAAAGGAAAAACAAACAAACAAACAAAAACTTGGGACCTGAGCTTATATAAGGCAGAATCTCTCACCCAAACTATCTCCCTAGTCCCCACTTGCAAATACTATTTGAAACTCCATGTTTACTGGATAAATAAAATGTAGGTTTTGTATGAGTGTTATGCATAATAAAATTTTATGTAAGAAAGAAATCCTGAGAAGAAAATATGGCCAACAATAATTCTGAAGTAGTTCGATCTGGGCTGATACCTCTATGGCATTCTCAGAAAGGAGAGGTGCTGTTTAACCTTTCTGCACAAACATACAACAGCACAACACCATCCCCAACACCCTGAAAACCAAAAAGGGCCCAGCTCCATGACTTAGCCTTTTCAAACTCCTTAGCCAACTAATTTGTCTCAGATTTATAAATCCTGATACATTTATAAATTTATAAAAAATCTTCTGGTGTGGGGGCCGGAGAGATGGCATGGAGGTAAGGCATTTGCCTTGGATGCAGAAGGTCATTGGTTCAAATCTCAGCATCCCTTATGGTCCCCCGAGCCTGCCAGGAGTGATTTCTGAGTGTAGAGCCAGGAGTCACCCCTGAGCGCTGCCAGGTGTGACCCAAGAACCAAAAAAAAAAAAAAAAATTCTGGTGTCAGCATAGAAGTATCACAGGAGATCTGATGAAAAAAGTACATTGTAATCTACACATCTCAGGAACATAAACAGTAGTACAGAAGGATCAACTAACACCAACTACACAGCTCAGAAAAAAATTTTAGCACTGATTTTAGTAGCAACATGGAGAGATATAACAATCATTTCAAATTGTTCTGTACTGATCTAAGATTTGGTCATTCCAGTTGCCTTTGCATTGTAACAAGCAATTTAAAGTAAATTTGTTTGTACCTGCATGGAGGCAAGCTATGTTGGTGGGTGGGTGATTGGAGTACTTCTGAAGGAATAGTTATACTAGTGGTGGGATTGGTGTTTGACATATAATGCCTGAAATGACTGCATTGTGAACAACTTGGTAAACAATGGTATTATAATAAAAATTAGAAAGGAAAACAGGAAATAAAGAATATATTGGCCAGTATGTGCCAGGAGTGCTAATAAACCTGTGGCTTAGTGGACTTTTTTTAAATAATATCTTTATTTAAGCACCATGATTACAAACATGTTTGTAGTTGGGTTTCAAAGAGAACACACCCCCCCTTTGAGGGGTGGGGTAAAAAAGAATACCCCCTTCACCAAGCAATATTCCAACCACTAATGCCCCCCATCTTCCTCCTCCCCACCCCCTGCCTGTATTCTACTTCTCTCACTCATTATCAATGTCATAATAGTTGTTAGTGTACTTATTTCTCTAACTGCACTCACCACTCTTTGTGGTGTTTTTAAAAAAAGAAAGAAATCCTAACGTTTGAAATAAAACACAATTTTTAGGGTATTATTCAAGTAAAATAGGTCAAGCAAAATAAAACAACTACTGTGTGGAACTGGACAGTACTTAGTTTTGTGTGAAGTGTAAAATGGGAGGAACATTTGAGCTTAGGTGAAGAGAAGCAGGTACCCTAGTGGTAGATATGGTGTAGGATTTCTTTTTCCTTTTTTTTTTGTTTTTTTTTGTTTTTTTGTTTTTTTGGGCCATAACCAGAGGCACTCAGGGGTTACTTCTGGCTCTGTGTTCAGAAATTGCTCTTGACAGGCTCAGGGAACCATCTGGGATGCAGAGGATCAAACCTGGGTTGGCCACATGCAAGACAAATGCCCTATCTGCTGTGCTATTTGCTCCAGCCCTATGAATGATATCTGAATGAATGGATCATTAACAGTATCGTAAATCACAATTTCTCAATAAGAATTTTTTTTAAATATTTGATATGTGGAACCAAAAACAAGAAACAAAGTCATAGATAGAGAAAACATGAAAATTGCAGGGTGTACAAGAACCAGAGACAAAGAGATAAAGGTGGCTAAAAGAGATACATTTCCAAGAAGGAGATAATCAGAATAAATTCTGAGCACATTATATATATATATATATATATATATATATATATATCCATATATATGCCATAACTACTATAGATGAAAATACTATATTGCAAAAATAATTGAAACAAAAACTAAAATATATTAAAACAAAAAATGGAAAACAAAACCTTTGAAAGCAAACTGAAAGATCAGAAAAAAAATATATTGTATATTAGAACACTGCTTAGAGTAGAAATTAGAAAGTTCTTATCAGCAACTGGGGAGAAGGCTCAAAGGACTGGAAGTACTTGTTTTGCACATAGGAGTCCATCACTGTATGGCCCTCCAAATATCACCAGGGTGGCTCCTTAGCACTGTACCTCTAGACTAGGTAGCCAGGAATCATGGGGTGGGGTCCCTTTGCCTCCAGAGCACCACTTGATAGCTCCTTCACAGAGAGAGAGAGAGACAGACAGACAGAGTGACAGAGACAGAGACAGAGAGACACAGAGAGATAGAGACAAAGACAGAGACAGAGAAAGTAACATTCAGAATACATAAAACTACTGACCTACTTTGATTGATTGGAAGTATAGAAAAAGGTTGTGAAAGAAGTCTGGGGTAAAAGCTAATAGTACATAAAAAATATATTTCTTTGGTATTCTGTTGGTAATAGAGCATTGAGACTACATCTAAAGGAAGCATAATGCTCTTATGAAGTGTTCAGTAGACTTCTGTGTTAAAGCTTATAGTTAAGATTGAATAAGTACAGACAATGGCACTGTCCTTGTATTTAATGATGAGACTGTTTAAGGGAACAATGAAGACCAAATGGCAGAACTCAGAAAAATAAGACAGGATTGCCAACCTAGTAAAGGGGTCAGGAAGAGATGGACCACAATAAGGGTAGCCAGGGTGATTGGGGCCCCAATAAAACATTAAGATTTAGAGAGACAAGTAGTAGGCTTAAGGTCTCTGATTAAAATTAAGAGAAAATTTGAAATCTTGACAGAATATTCACTTAGTGATCCGCGCAAAAAGACTAATATGCAGGACTCCAATTCACAAGAGCAATCATATTCAAATTCAAGGTTTGGGGAAATCTGCCTATTATTAACAGATAAATCTGCTGCACAATATAACCTATATGCTATTAGCAAACCGAAGTTGTTCTGCCACTTCTGAGTTTGCACACTCATACTTCTATTCAACCTTACCATTTCTCTGGCTCAAAGAATGGTTTCCATAAGAACATTCACTAAAATCTTACTATAGTAGGATATAGTACTCACTATTTTCACCTCTTCCTACTCAGAGGCAAGATTACACTCAGTTAAAATCACATTTGAAAATTTTAACCACTCCCCTATGTAACCATCACAAGCAAATTCATTCCAGAGAAAAGTACCTGGCCCTTGAATTTCCTGAATGAAATGCCCAAACATCCTTTTCTATCATCTCACTCAATTTAGCATAAATTAAAATCCATGCAAATGAACTCTTCATTCCTCTGCGGATAGGGCTGTGGGTTGCAGGAGCTTCACTATTACAGGAATTCTCTCCTCTGGGTTTGCATGGGAACAGATATTACATTTCCAATTCTTATGTTCTCCATTGATCCCCAAGCTTTGTTTTTTAAAGAGCTTCTCATGGTTGAGTCTCACATCAGAACAGAACTGAACTAATGTTCTCATTCCTTACAAGAGTGCTGTGTGTATTAGTGTGCATGTGTTTGTGTTCTTCTGGGAGTGGGGGAAGAAAATTCAAAAATCTTTTTATTTTTTGGCTTTTTTGGGCCACATTCGTTTGATGCCCAGGGGCTACTCCTGGCTAAAAGCTCAGAAAACTGCCATCTAGTTCTCTGAAAAACTGCCTATTTAACTAACCTCCTCAATTATAATATGCTGTCAACCCCATTGAAGGTACAATACAGGGCCACACCTCAAGAGCTACCTCCACAGAAATGCAATTGAGTTTAGGAGAAAGGTACATGATTCTTTTGTTTTGTTTGTTTTTCGTTATTTTTGTTTTTGGGGCCACACCCGGTGACACGTAGGGGTTGCTCCTGGCTATACACTCAGAAATCACTCCTGGCTTGGGGGACCATATGGGACACCGGGGATGAACTGCAGTCTATCCTAGGTTAGCACATAGCAAAGCAAATGCCCTACCACTTGTGTCACTGTTCTGACCCCAAGGTGCATGATTCTTACAAAATAAGTACGTAAAACTTCAGAAGAAATGTATAAGCATGGAAGTTGATAGCAAGTCCACAGCAATAAAATTAAATCTTTTTTTTTCCTCAATTGATAAAAAAAATGCTTTTGTAGGGAAGAGAGCTATAATACAATGAATAGGGCACTTACTTGCCTTGAACTCAGCTGACCCAGATTTAATCCCCAATACCATATATGGTCCCTTAAGCACCACAGTTAAAGATTCCTGAGCACAGAGCAATGAATAAGTCTTGAGCACATCTTTGAAAATTTTTTCAAAGAAGAAAAAAAGAAAGGGAAAGAAAAAGAGAAAAAAATAAAAAGAGAAAAGTAGAGATATACTTTGTACACTTCCCCATAAAAAAATTACTCACAGTTCAATCACATGAATAATAAGCTGATGAAGTGCTTCCGTATTCAAGTAAATCTAAGCACACCATGTAATACCTTCTCTTTCTCAAAGTTTACCTGCTTTATGGTGGGGATAATTATCTCTCTATCTGCAACTGCATCCTCCAGAGACACCATATATATACACCCTATGATACCTACAGAAACACCAGTACTCCACTGTACTTTTTGAAAGATATGAGACATAACAAATAAAATAGTTAACATGAGAGAAACACAGTAGACTATTCTCATGGGATAGAAAAGAATTCTTGGTGCATAAACTTTAAATGAACTGCCTCTTCTTTGGCTGACTTAAATTCTTTTTTTAACAATTTAAACCTTGTAAAAACTCAGTGTGGTTCAGCATGACAAAATGCTTGCCTTAAGAACTTGGAGCCTTGGGGCTGGAGCGGTGGCACAAGAAGTAGGGCATTAGCCTTGCATGCGCTAACCTAGGACAGGCCATGGTTTGATTCCCCAGTGTCCCATATGGTCCCCCAAGCCAGGAGCAATTTCTGAGTGTATAGCTAGGAGTAACCCCTGTGCTGAGCATCACCGAGTGTGGCCCAAAAAAAAAAAAAGAAGAAGAACTTGGAGCCTGGACACACTAAGAGCAATCCCAGAGGCACTGCCATTAAGAGCACCAGCCCTACAACCAATGTGTACTCTGAGCCACACCTCTACAGACAAGATTATGCGATCACCAAGGACCACAACTAAAGTATGCAAACACCACAACTAGAAAAGCATACAAGTATTGCAACAAAGTGTGCAACCCCTGAGCCAGGCAACTAACAAGTGTGTGATCACCACATGTGAGAACACTGCCATGCCATGCCATGCCATGCCATATATATATATGAAGGGGATAGGGGTAGGAAACTGTGGAATGATTGAGGCTGAGTGGGCACACCAAATCTTGCTCAATTATCACTCCTAGTGGAGTTCATGGGGACCAAATGAGATGCCAAAGATTAAATACAGGTCAGCTGCACGCAAGGCAAGCACTTTACCCACTGTACTATGTCACAGGTCCCTAACTGTATTTCTTTTTAAAAAAAATTTTAAAGAGAAGTCTGTATATAAAATAGATCAAGTCCATCTACAAAAGATCACAGTAGAAAACTGAGGGCATCAAAAATGAGAAGCAACACTTGTATCTTTAATATTTCTTTCCAGTTCTTCCTCTATTTTGGGTGTATGTAAGTCAGAAGCAGTAATAATGACAACAAACTTCTGTCAAAAATATATACACTGAGAAGCAACACTTGTATCTTTAATATTTCTTTCCAGTTCTTCCTCTATTTTGGGTGTATGTAAGTCAGAAGCAGTAATAATGACAACAAACTTCTGTCAAAAATATATACACTGAGAAGCTGGAGTGTATAGGAGGTAGGGCACTTGTCTTACAAAAGAACATTTCAATCAACCATGATTAGATTCCCAGCACCACATGTGGTCCCCTGAGCAACACTTGGGTCACTCCTGTTAAGGATTATCAGTCAAGAATAGGCCCTGAACACCACTAGATGAGGCTCCAACCCCTTCCTCCATCAATTAAAAATGTATATACTATAAGCTATAAAGATGTATAAAAATATTTTCCTAATGTCATAGCAAAAAGTATGATAAAACAAGATGAAATAAAATAAAAGAAACAGATGAATGTATTTAAAAAATTATGATACAACTATACAAAGGGATACTACTTGGCAATAAGAAAATATGAAATCGGAGCCAGAGAGATAGCACAGCGGGAAGGCATTTGCCTTAGACGCAGAAGGACGGTGGTTCGAATCCCGGCATCCCATATGGTCCCTGAGCCTGCCAGGAGCGATTTCTGAGCGTGGAGTCAGGAGTAACCCCTGAGCACTGCAGGGTGTGACCCAAAAACCAAAAAAAAAAAAAAAAAAAAAAATCAAGTAAAGATGAAATCATGCAATGTGCTGCTACAGAGATGATCTAGAAAGAAGTCAGAAGGAAAAAGAAAGTCATAGACTGATCTCTATCATACATAGGATATAAAAAAAAACATAGTATGGGAATAACAGAAATTAAGAACTAGGGGGCCAGAGCAATAGCACAGCAGGTAGAGCTTTGCCTCTCACGCAGCTGACCTCGGTTCGATTCCCAGCATGCCATTTGGTCCCTTGAGTACTGCCACAAGCAGGAACGATCCCAGAACACAGAGCCTGGGGTAACCACAAAACACCCCTGGGTGTGGCTAAAAGAAACAAGAAAAAAGAAAGTCTGAATGGTCTTTAGTAGGAAGCTTGGCACTGGAAAGGTGAGTGGGGGAGGGCAGACACTGGTGGAGGTTGCGGTGCTGGAATGTGTTACACACAAAAGTCCACATTAACAGTATCTAAAACCAGTGTCTAAAAAAGAAAATGTCCATCCATGTATAGGAAAATTTCATGCTGAGTGAAATAAGTCAGAGGGAGAGAGATATGCACAGAATAGTCTCACTCATCTCTGGGATTTAAGGAAAATAAAAAACATTATTGTAATAATACCCAGAAACAATAGAGAAAGATGAGGGCTGGAACGACCTGCCCATGATATAAAGCTTACCACAAAGAGTGGTGAGTTCAGTTAGAGAAATAACTATACTGACTACTATCATGACAATGGTAGTGAGTAAGAGAAATAGAATATCTATCTCAAATACAGGCAGGGGGTGGGGGAGGAAGTAGATGGGGGGCATTGGTGGTGGGAATGCTTCACTGGTGATGGGAAGGTGTTCTTTTTTTTTTTTTTTTTTTTTTGCTTTTTGGGCCACACCCGATGACGCTCAGGGGTTACTCCTGGCTATGCGCTCAGAAGTCGCTCCTGACTTAGGGGACCATATGGGATGCCGGGGGATCAAACCGCGGTCCGTCCAAGGCTAGCGCAGGCAAGGCAGACACCTTACCTCTAGCACCACCACCCTGCCCCGAAGGTGTTCATTTTTATAACTGGAACTCAGCTACAAATATGTTTATAATCATGGTGCTTAAATAAAGCTATTAATTAAAAAATAAGAAAGAATTAAGTTAAGGCAAAGAGAATTGTTAGAAATGTCAGGGATCCTCGGATGCCATATATCTTAATTTTTGTCCTACAGCATGCTCTATTTCAAATTTATTTCCCCAGGAAGTACAAAGTAAGAAAGGCCCAACCCAAAGATGGAAAAAAAAAAAACCCTAACAAAGGAAGTGTTTTAATAAGGACAATGAGAATCAAGATCAGGAAGCAAAATAAAACACAAAACACTCTTTGTAGAGGCTCACAGATCTTCATGCCAGAAGTGCTTGGGACAAGCTTCTTACAGGTTTCCCTGGGGCACCTTTAGGTCAGTTGGATCCATTCAGGAGCAAGAATAAGACAGCAAAATAACTGGGAAAGAGGTTAGGCCAAGATCATTTCTTAGCTCAAAAGAGGCCAAGAGCCTGAAAGCTTGATGGAAAGAGGTGTTGGCAAAGAGAGTGGGGAGGTTACTCCAGGGGATCAAGCCAGAGTTCAAGAAATGTAAGCAAAAGGCACAAAAAGGAAAAAGGAGAAAAGCAAGGTCACAATTTAAAGTGAAATCAGTTTAAAATCCCTGCTTTTTTAAATTTTTTAAAAATCTCAAATTGACCTGTTGAGATAGTTTTTGTTTGAATATGCAATGTCATAACAGATAAAAGTATTTATTCCATGAAAAATGAAATAAAATAAAATCATCAGAAAGGACTGCAAGCTTAGCCTTAAAATACATGTTCAGACTCTAGGTGTCATTAATAACATAAGCCAAGATTTGGAAATAAGATTGCAAAGTAATTTCCATATTATAAATTTATGTTTTCAACTAGCCATTTCTAAATTATAATTCTTAAACCACAGTACATATTTGACCCTTACCCTTATTTTCATGAGATTCACTGTAGATTTACAAGAAATCAATAAAACCCATCTAGCTAATAATAGATTTATATTCATTAAATGCAAATTATCATAGTGCAATTCACAATGGAATCATCTCTATTGTATTTGCTTTTCATAGAATTGCTATAAAAATCATAAAGTATGGTTAATTCATGCAAGTGAACTTGTTTTCTACTACAATTTATTTTAAAACTGAGAGTAATATATGTTTTATCATCCTAGACAGGTATTATATTTTTGTTTAAAATCATAAAATCTGAAGGATAGGACACACTGTTTCAATAGATTTTGCATATCAAAACTACAAATCTGGGGCCAGAGTAAAAGCACAGTGAATAGGTTGTTTGCCTTGCAAACCCAGGTTCGATCCATGAACATCTCATATGGCCCAGGTTCCCAGCCTCCCATATGGACCACCGACCACCAGGAATGACCCAAGTGCACCAGGAGTAATCCCTGAGCACTGCTGGATGTACAAAAAAATCAGTTTTGATAAGAGAAATAGGAAAGGGGCCAGAAAACTAATGTAATAGGCAGGGCCCTGCATATGGCTGATCCATCCTGGGTATCCTCTATGTAGTATCTCAGGAGTAATCCCCAAGAAAAAAAGCCAGATATAGACACGGTGTGGTTCAAAAAACTAACAGAAAAAAAAAAAGAATATGGGGGCCGGGCGGTGGCGCTGAAGGTAAGGTGCCTGCCTTGCCTGCGCTAGCCTTGGACGGACCGCGGTTCGATCCCCCGGTGTCCCATATGGTCCCCCAAGCCAGAAGCGACTTCTGAGCGCATAGCCAGGAGTAATCCCTGAGCGTTACCGGGTGTGGCCCAAAAACCCAAAAAAAAAAAAAAGAATATTTTAGCTATTCTCTCATTATTCCTATTTTTTTCTTGTATTAAATCACTCAGTCTCGGGCAGAGGGATAGTGCAGCAGTAGTGTGTTTGCCTTGCACGCTGCTGACCTAGGGACGGATTGGACCACGCAGTTCAATCTCCCGGCATCCCAGATGGTCCCCCAAACCAGGAGCGATGTCTGAGCACATAGCCAGGAGTAAGCCCTGAGCGTCACTGGGTGTGGCCAAAAAAAACAAAAAAAATAAATAAAACAAAAAATCACTATTTAAGTTAAAGTATATATGTATAAGCATATACTAAAGTTAAATTATTTTCATTGATTAAAATTACTGTGCAATTATTCTGAATAAAGAAAAGTGAAGCATGTATAAAGGACCAAAACCATTTCTCCTCCTTTCATATAAGGAAATGCCAGTTCTTCCCTACTGTGTACTTTGTCCGAGTCTCCTTTCCTACACACATAAACACTACTTATAAACAAACCCTACACTTAAGTCACCAAATAAGTGGAGGTTTCCCCACACATACACCAAGCACAACTCTATAATACCAGCTGGGTGAATTAGAAGTTAAATGAATGCTGACACTGTTCCAGGAGAGAGGATAAACTCCCACAGTTTGACTTGGACCCACCTGGCTGCCCTCAGCAGCAATGAATGTAGCAAAGTCACAACTTCTGTTACTTGACTACATAGCAAAGGTTCCCTACTCTGGTTCAACTCATTTGCTAAAGCAGCTCACAGAATTCACAGGGAAATACTTAGAGATGTTCGTTCACAAGTTTATTAAAGGACAGGGTAACAGACATTGATGAATAGCCAGATAAAGAGAGTCAGATACATACAACAGATATATATACCACAGTGGCTCGGAAGGAGAAACTAATGAGTTTCTGTTTCTGTGGAGCTGGGAATGAGGCCTTACCCTCCTGCTATAATTCTAGTCACCAGCCTGGAAGTCTTGCGGACGCTTCATCCATTGGCATGATTGATTATTGACCTCATTTTCAATTTTCAGCCCATTGCCCAATTTTCCAATACAACAGAAGACACAAATGACAATTGCAACTTGTGAGCTTCAAATTGCGGTTTGGTTTTTCAAATAACCAGACTTCATTCAGGAGCCTAGGCAGAGTTCATTAGAACAAAATATCCTTCTCTAGCAAGAAATTACAAGATGTCAGAAACTCACGGCCAAGAAAGTGCTTTCCATAATTACCTTCCTATTTGTATTTTTTTATTTTTCTTCTCAAAGTTGTTGAGATATAATTGAGAACTGGCAAGACAAAGAAAGGGGTTAAAAAAAAATCAATGGATTTAGGATTTATATGAAGAAAGGAAAAAGAATGAAGGAAGATTAACTCTACAGCCTACAGAATGCCTTCTAAAGTAATAATAAAGTTACTCTTGTGAACTTTTTTTGGTTTTTCAGGTTTTTTGGTTGGTTTTTGGGTCACACCCAGTAGCACTCAAGGGTTACTCCTGGCTCTGCTCTCAGAAATGACTCTCCTAGCGGACTCCTCAAGGAACAACATGGGACACCAGGGATGGAACCAGAGTCAGCTGACAGTGTACAAGGCAAATGCCCTACCTGATGTGCTATGATCTGGTCCCAAGTTACTCTTTCTTAAAGACACATTAATCATGTTCATAAAGAATTGAAGGGGAAAGAACAAAATAAGAGAAGAGTTAACAAGTCACATGAGAAAATGTTTAAAATGCAAACACAATCAAAACCAGTACTCCACAATGGGAAAACAAAATCTTCAGGGATAATATTGAATATAAATAACTATTGAATTTACACACTTGAAAAACTGTTCCATCCTATTCAGTCTAACAAATTGGTAATAAAGAACAGAATGTCAACTGCAACAGTCTCTCAAATGCCAATAACAGAAGTCTTTTTTATATTTGTACTCCCCCAGTCTAGGGCTGTTTGCAGATGACTCTCTCCCTATTCCCCCCTCCCACTCCAATTTATACCTTGAACTGATTTGGGAAACTGATTTCCATATTGGAAAAGAACCCTGGGTCACATTTCAACAAGCAGGGGCAGCAGAACATTCTCAACCACAGGCTGAGAAGCTGAAGAGCTATGTGAAGCTTACTGATTCGCTAAGTACAGATTTAATAGGCAAGAGAGACTGCATATGATTAATTACAGTTATTTGTATTTATGGTTTTGAGTCCTGAGGTTGGCTGGCCTCTCCCCATTTTATTTCATGATTTTCCCCCTGTTGGAGACTGAAGAGCAAAAGTCAATTGCCAAAGTGTTGGCATCACACTGCAAACTAAAGGGTTATGCATTTTAATTCCAGCTCAAGACACTCTTTAGCTGAGTGGATGTAATTCACCAGACCCCAGTGGGCTAGGTTCACTCTGTTGTCAGTCAAATCACATAGTGGATGGAAATCAGCAGAACACATTAGCAGTTTATACTCAACAGCCTCTTCTCAAACATTAATTTTACAATGTTAAGTGAAACTCAAAGTTAATCCAAAAACAGTACTCCAAAAACTTGGGCTTCTGTTCTTTCCTTGAAGCAGTCAAGATGTCAAGTGTCTTACAAAACAGCATTTCTAAGAGGACTCCTGTAAAAATTCCAGGTTCCAATATCAACACACAGTGACCTTTAGACATGACCTCACCCAGTGCACTTGTGCCTACCCTCGTCATTAGTTTGGCAGGTGCCAGCAGCGTGGTTTATTTTCACTTGAATCTGGAGCAGTCAGCTACTCAACTCACACTCCAGAGCAATCCCAGTCTGTCCAAAGCCAACTGACTTCTCTGAATTCCAGGTTTCTCACATAAAAGATGATATTGTCTGTATATGTCCTTTTTCCTGGTACTGCTAAATCCCAGAACCTGGCACCTTTTCAACTTCTCCTGACATTTTTCACTAAAATGGACAATGGAGGTAGGTCATGTACCATGCCTCAGTAACCATCATCAACATCCTCTTACCTTTGATTTGAAAATCCCACACTTTTATGCCGACTATAATTATAGTAAAGAATTACAAAAAGGTCTAGAAATAGACCTTACCTTAAGTAAGTTTTACATTTAAGAAAAACAGTTGTACATTTGACTACAATCTGGGGACTTACCTTAAGTAAGTTTTACATTTACCTTAAGTAAGTTTTACATTTAAGAAAAACAGTTGTGGGGCCGGAGAGATAGCATGGAGGTAAGGCGTTTGCCTTTCGTGCAGGAGGTCATCGGTTCAAATCCCGTCGTCCCATATGGTGCCCCGTGCCTGCCAGGAGCTATTTCTGAACGTGAAGCCAGGAATAACCCCTGAGTACTGCCGGGTGTGACCCAAAAACCACAAAAAAAAAACAAAACAAAAAAAAAAACAACAGTTGTACATTTGACTACAATCTGGGGACTTGAGGGACAAAGTAATTGTGCATGGGTTTTGTTTTCTTTTTTTTAATGCTCTCAAAATTAAGGTGTCAGCAAGGAAATTTCTTCAAAGAATTCTGTTTATGGGTGACTGTCTTCCCACTGTAACTTTACCTTGTCCTCTTTCTTTGCATCTTTGATCTCATAATAAAAAAAATAAAATATAAAAAAGTTGTACATTTGGAATATTTTAAGACTTTTTTCTGGGTTAATAACATGCTGAATGCACGGGACAAGGGGAAAATAGAAAATTAATAGAGAACAAATGTGCTGTAACAGCATCTGTATTTGCTTTACAGTTCATATGCATATGCCATCCATGTACATACACAGAAGGCCTGTAGAAAAACACACAACCAGCAAGTTAAAAAAGAAATCTCCTTTTTGAATGATAGGGTTATAATTAATTTTTATTTTTATCTTGCATTCTTTTTTAATTTCTAAAATCTGTGGTATATAGACTAATAGAGCAAGAAAAAGCAAGGTATCAAACGGGGGTTACCTAGATCACCCTAGAACTTAAATGATAGAACTGAGAATAGGAAAGGAAAGACTGAAAGTGGGAAGCAATTAGATGTGGACAGAAGGTAATTGACAGGGGCCACAGACATATTAATATGTAGAGGTGTTGTCAAATATATATGTGAACCATAAAAGCAACAAGGCTGAAAGCATGAGATCCAAACTACAATAACCAAAATTTAAAATATGACTATAGAGGCCAGAGCAGTGGTGCAGCAGTAAGGCATTTGTTTGCCTTGCAGTGTCTGACCTAGGACGGACCACAGTTCGATCCCCCCACATTCCATATAATCCCCCAAACCAGAAGCGTTTTCGGAGCGCATAGCCAGGAGTAACCCCTGAGCATCACTGGATGTGGTCCAAAAATAAAAAAATTAAAATGTGCCTATAGGGGCCGGAGCGATAGCACAGCAGTAGGGTGTCTACCTTGCATGCGGCCGACCCTGGATGGACCAGGTTCAATCCCCAGCATGCTAAGCCTGAGAGGAGCAATTTCTGAGTGCAGAGCCAGGAATAACGCGAATGGCGTTTGGTATGGCCTGAAAACCAAAAACCATAAAAGTATGGCGGTGGAGGGCCGGAGAGATAACGTGGAGGTAGAGCGTTTGCCGTGCATGCAGAAGGCCAGTGGTTCAAATCCCGGCATCCCCTGAGCTTGCCGGGGGTGATTTCTGAGCATAGAGCCAGGAGTAACCCCTGAGTGCTGCTGGTGTGTGTATATGTATATATATATATATATATACACCATATAATATATATATATATACCATATACCATATATATATGGTTGTAGGAGGAAAACTGGGGCTAAACATCAGTAGATAAATATAGATTAAAAATAGATATATATAAACATATTATAGATAAAAATATATATATAAACATATATATGATTGTAGGAGGGAAACAGGGGCTAAACATCAGTAGAGAGAAGTTGACACTGGTGATGTGATTGGTGCTAGAACACTATATGCCTGAAATTCAACTATAAATAATTTTGTAAATTATTTTGACTCAATAAATTAAGTAATTAATAGCATGTATAATTCTTTTTTTTTTCTTTTTTTTGGGGGGGGCCACACCCAGCAGTGCTCAGGAGTTACTCCTGGATGTCTGCTCAGAAATAGCTCCTGGCAGGCACGGGGGACCATATGGGACACTGGGATTCGAACCAATCACCTTAGGTCCTGGATCGGCTGCTTGCAAGGCAAACACCACTGTGCTATCTCTCCGGGCCCTGTATAATTCTTTTGTTGTGTTTTTTTTCTCAGCCGCATGCAAGGCAAATGTCCTACCGCTGTGCTATCACTCTGGCCCCCAAACATGTACAATTCTTATAAGAAAAAAAAAATCTATGTATACACGAGAAGATTACAGAACTATAAAGAACTGTATGCAAATAGAGAGCAGATGTTTAAGCAAACCTCTTATATGACCATTGCTTAAGTAATTTTTTCCTGTTAACACAACTTTTCTCACTTTATATGAACTTGAGTAAAAGAAGGGAATGGGATATTTTGCATTTGCAACTTATTAGGAATCTTGGAAAATCAATCAAAAGAACTATCCACCTTGGGTTGAAGAATTAAGTCTCTACCCTATCAAATATAATTTTGCCTTGAACACAATTAAGTTATAGGCTTCAATTCAATTAGGAATGTTTAGAAATAGCTACAATAGTCTTAAATAGTAAGTTATTCACTTTACAGCCTCTCAAAAACTCAAAGTTTAACACAAATTCATAAATCTCAACTGATCAAATCATTGACAAAAAAAACTGTTCAAAAAACATAATGGAAGGGCCAGAGAGATAGCATGGAGATAGGGCATTTGCCTTGCATTCAGAAGGACGGTGATTCGAATCCCGGCATCCCTATGGTCACAGGAGCCTAGCAGGAGCAACTTCTGAACATAGAACCAGGAGTAACCCCTGAGCTGCCCAGTGTGACCAAAAACCAAAAGAAAAAAATAAATGGAATCAGGTACTCCTAAGAATTCAACTCCATAAGCACAGAATCTCCAGGGGCCAGAGCAATAGAACAGTGGCAGGGCATTTGCCTTTCCCAGCCCTGTAGCAATTTGGTGCTTGCATGCAGAAACATAGCTCAGCATAGCTCAGATCACTCTGGTCATAGGGTGCTGTCCTTGGCGTGTTCAAATAACACCATTGCCTAGTCAATAGGACACTCTGCAAAAGGCAGTTGGTATAGAGGTCATACAGATACTCAGGACTGAATTCCAACTTGGTCACTTTCTAGCTGTATGACTGTGAACTGTCTTTCCTTCCATAAAAGCCCCATTTATTCACCGGATACTTTGAAAGTGAGATAGTAAAATATAAAAATACATCTGTTATCAACTCCAATTGCCAATGTATAACAATCCTAAGCACCAGGCTCCCACATTTGCAGTACTGCCTTGATAGGTCAAAGGCAGGTTAGGAAAGAACAAAAGTCTGCCAGTCTACACAAGGCAGTGGTCCTGGTTTAGCCAAAGCAGCATTCAGTTCTCACTCAGCAAGTTTAAAGACACACGTGCTGGGAATGAATCCCAACGCATTCCCTGGAAAAGAACAGTAGGCAGCTCTCCTGTCATTTCTCTAGTATTTCATCCCAAAACAAAATTCTCTCAAACAGAATGGGTACCAATGTTTGTGGAACATTCTATCAGAAATACCCAACAAAGCCCAGCACCTAACAGATGAACCCTGGCCACAGGTTACCTGTTACAGAGGTCAGGGAAGACAGCCGACTCTTTCACTTTAGATCAGGCTTTAATCACGTGGAGTCCAATGTTTATACGTCTATCTCTAGCACTGGAGTTGGCGAATTTGAAGCATTCCCTGTAAGAAGCTTGATCAAAGGTTTGTGGCCTGAGTTAACCCAAGTCACTGGGACAACTTTGGCCCACAAAGTGGCTTTTTGTCCTCTATTCAGAATACTTCTTGGTGTTATTTATTTTTAGTTCAGAGAAAAAATTGTTTTCTGGCTCTCTCACAAATGCTAAACACCATTTTATTTAGAAGAAAAAAATGAATATAAAAATAGCATGCCATCAAGTATTCAATTCTATGTGTACATTTTTTTTTTACTTTAAAGAAATAAAGAGGGGGAAAAAAAAAAAGAGGATAGGGGAGTCAAAGGGTTGGAGCACATGCTTGGGTTTAATTGCCAGTACCACATGTTGCATAAAGTACCACTGCTATGAGCTCTAGTGATCCCAATACTGCTGGATCAGAGTAGCAATGGGCTGAGTAGACATAAAACATTCTGAGCACTGCTTGGAAGACTCAAAAATAAATGTTAAAATATATATATATCATAATTTTGGTTACTATTAGAGCAAGAATTGAGAACAAGGCTCAAAAATTTTAAAGTGACCAAACAGGTCTAGCCTAGACATTCATTTAGAGCGTGCATCCCACTGTCCAGCAGTCTACCATGTTCCACAAACATTTACAGAGCCACAAACCACTACTTCCCATGAACTCCACCATCTCTCAATCCACCTTTGCCCCACTCTTACCACTATTTCTTACTTATCTACATTAAGGAATGACTCACTCACACCACCTCATTTCACCCTTTACATGTACCCTCCCCCTCTCCTCTAACTGGATTCATATTGCTCATGTCTGATCTACATTATATCTTAGTATAATTAATCAGTTCATGTAGAATCAAGAAAACCAAGGTTGAAAGAAACTTGGCTGGAAATGCACATCTTAAGCAAAATTCCAGAAGGCCCTGCTTGACACTCTTGCTACTATATAGTCAGAACTGAAAACTGCCCAGGCAATCACATTTAAATATGAGCAGAAACCCTCATTTGGTATTTGTATTTCTTAGGGTGTTTAACTGAAAAAGTTAATGATTATAATTCAACATAAAACAGTGGCAAGTGGTGAGTAAAATCACTAGATTAGTTTAAAGGAGTAAAAGTCACTCAAAAAAAATTAGACCAATTAAATTTATATTCCACTTTGACTAACATTACCGATTTTCTCCGGCATGCATCTCTCACTTTATTTAAAAAAATGTGCTTCCATAGTTATAAAGGCAGAGAAAATATACTAAACGCAACTTATATTTTACAAAAGAAAAGCACTATGCGAAGTGAAATATGTGGTGAATTTCCATGTATTCAACATTCATTGGGTAGCTATATATTAAAATATGACTAAAGAAAGATCAATAACCTATGGTTTCTGTCCTAAAACTCATAATTTAGCTCAGCAAAGTGTACTTACTTTGCACGTGGGCTATTGCAGTGTTTGAACCCCCAATACCACCAAAAAAAAAAAAAAGAAGAAGAAATAAAATTTATAACTTTGAGAAGATTCTTAGACAAATACAAGTAAATCAAATAAAGTTTAGACCTGAGGCTGAGAAAATAATTACCACTGAGGACAAAGGTAGGCAAGAAATAGTAGGACACATTTGTAGAGAAATGAACTAATTTAGGTTTGGAGCTCTCTCCCCTTCCTTTTATGAAGGACTTTGTAAATCACAACAGTTTCATTAAAATTAAAAAAAAACTAGCATCAATAAATTATTTTGTATAAAAAATAAAGGAAAAAGAAGAAACTAGAAGTATAGCTCCTATATATACTAGGAGTATATATATATCCCTATATATTCTATATGTACTCCTATATATACTAGAGAAATGGGCTGGAGTACATACTTTGCATAAAGAAGCCCCAGGTTTGATCCTAAGCAACTCATGGTCCCCCAAACAATTCCAGGAGTGATTCCCATGCATGGTTTAGGAATAACCTCTGAACATGAAATGTGACCCAAAAACAAAGAAAAAAGGGAGGGAGGGAGGGAGGAAAGGAGGGAGGGAGGGTTAAAGGAAGAAGGAAGGAAGGAAGGAAGGAAGGAAGGAAGGAAGGAAGGAAGGAAGGAAGGAAGGAAGGAAGGAAGGAAGGAAGGAAGGAAGGAAGGAAGGAAGGAAGGAAGGAAGGATTGAAGTCACTGGTTAAAGCACAGGACAAGAGCAGTTTAAAAAAAAAAAAACCCTGGGCCCGGAGAGATAGCACAGTGGGAGAGATAGCACAGTGGCGTTTGCCTTGCAAGCAGCGATCCAGGACCAAAGGTTTAAATCCCAGTGTCCCATATGGTCCCCCGTGCCTGCCAGGAGCTATTTCTGAGCAGACAGCCAGGAGTAACCCCTGAGCACTGCCAGGTGTGGCCCAAAAAACCAAACAAACAAACAAAAAAACAAAAAACCTGTGCTATTCATAAGCATTAAATGCATGAAGTTTGGATTTGAAAGTGTAGCTTACTGGTCAAATTCATGACTCTCATATATGAAGTCCCGAGTTTCCATCCCTACCTATCAAATAGACAGACATGCATGCAAAATTAAGTCCTGCCCCTCCATTTTACATGTATTTAAAATAGCACACTACTTACGGCTTAGTATGACAAATGTTCTGTAGTAAAAATTGTTCCCCAAAGGCTCCATTTGCCTAGTCTACATAAATGAGGTCCACAGTTTGTTCCCTCAGAATCCAGAGACATTTGATAAGGAGATTAGGATATTTGCTTTGTATCCCTTTGACCCAGATTCTCACACCCAGCATTTTATATGGTCCCCCAAGCCCATTATGAACTATTGCTGAGTGCAGAGCCAGAGAATAACCTGTGACACCAACAGGTATGCCTCCCTGCCATCTCAAACTTCCCCCACACACACATCAAAAAGAAAGTAGGGAAATCAGTCCTAAGAGAACTGTCCAAGGTCAGGCCATGAACCAGCATGAACTGCATATACTCTATAAAGAGAAAAGGAATCCTGAAAAGACAAATCTCACATGTTAAGTAATTAAATCAAATGCCTTGGTCTATTTCATCTCCTTTCCAAGAACAGGCAATCCTTTCTGTCACTTTTTTCATGAGTAATTGGGGCATGAGTGAATTATGAGGCAATCATTTTTTTCCAACAAATATTTGGATTTTTTTTTTCATGCTAGGCACTTGAGTTTGGGATAGGAAGTCTACAGAATTGTGTGAGATTCAGGACTTTTCCGTTCTGAATGATGTTCTGGAGGGAAGGGTCTGATACATATTTTCAAGTAGTTACCATCTATCAAATTGATAGATGGTATGAAAGACATTTAAAAAAAAAACTGGAGATAAATAAAAGGTTTAGATCAGTGGTCCTCAAACTATGGCCGGCAGGCGACATATTGTATTTGTATGTTTTGTATCTTCATTGCAAAATAAGATATATGCAGTGTGCATAAGAATTCGTTCATAAGTTTTGTTTTTACTTTAGTCAGACCCTCCAATGGTCTGAGGGACAGTGAACTGGCCCCCTGTTTAAAAAAGTTTGAGGACCCCTGGTTTAGATTACTGGCCACGTGGTTGGGCAAGCCAGCGAGGTGGGTCCCTTGGAGGAGCTTATTGGTTTCCCTAGGCTTTCCCCATTTCCCTCCCAGCTCCAAAGGGAGGGGCTGGGGTGAGGGCTCTGACCTTCCAGCCTTCTAGCTCGGGAAGGATCTCCTTCCTTCCTGGGAGCCGGGAGATTCTGCCAGCATGGCGTTTGGCAGCCTTCCGCCATGCCAAAGGCCTCTTTAACCAGGCCTAGGAAGGGGTGCGGGACATGGGTCACCCCAGCATCCCTCTACCTCCTTCCTCCGGAACTCCAGGGCTTTTCCTGGCCACATGGCTGGGCAAGCCAGCGAGGTGGGAATAAGCAGCACAATAGGTACTGGCTTTAGGACTTTCCAGGGAAGTTTCCTTATTAAACCTGTCCATTGTGAAACATAATGACAAATATTGGGATATCGTCGTGTTTCCTCTGCTTGTCATAATCTGAGAGCCATCCAGGAGCTCGTTTTATTCCTTTACTCCCTCACTCCCATCTCTTGTTACCCCACATTTAACCATTTTTCTGTACTAATGATTTTTGTTTTGGCCAAGGTAGATTACATATCTTTCACAGTAATATTTTGGGTGGAGTCTGAAGCTTCAGCAAGCAACGCTTCACGGCAAGGTTCCATGCTGTAGGCTTTTTGGCCAAGATAAGGTGAAGATGCAGCCTCAGCTGCCCCCACAGACTTCTCTCTCCTTCCTCCCCTTCCCCAGGGGTTATTCCTGGACACCTGCTCAGGGTCCCAGCAAGTGGATTCCGGCGAGGTACAATTTAAAAGAGACCCCAGGCTTCCTTGTTCCTGCAATGGGCTGGGAGGAGACTGGTGAACTTTCAACTTCCAGCATTAGGAAGCAAATGCCTCTCGGGGAGTCGGAAGCTTCAGCAGGCAACAAGGGAAGGACATGACTCCATGTGCTCTTCGCTTGTCCAAATCACAGACCAAAGTGGTGTCTCGGAAACACCCCCTTCCCTCTTGACTATTTCTAAACCATAAAAGGGACCTTTGTATCTCCTTTGTATATCTCAGATGTATTCCCTTAACATCTATAACTCTTGTCGAATATCCTCATATAGTGAAAATTTTGCCCACTGGATTTGTTATTTGATTGTTTGTTTTCCCCCTTTGAGATCTGTTTTATAAGCAATACTGGTAGAAGAGTATCTCTGTATAGATTTCATGTTTGAACCAAGTTATGGGGAATGTTGGACTTTATTCATTGGCCCCCAGATGCACCCAACAATATCTTGTGGCATTGCTTCTCTTTTGCATAGGCACATTAAAATAGGAAAATAATACATATGCAAACAAGTTCTTATCTAATAGAGATGGGAACACAAATTTGGTAATGTAATTAGGCCTTTTACCCTGAACATTGGCATAATGATTTGGCTTAGGCCTCAGAAGAATGGACATCACCCCCACACACCTGAACAATGGATACCATCTATGGAAACAACCACAATTATCTATAACATTACCAGGATCCAAGCCTCTACCAGGGAAGACCTACCACTGCTTTGGCATTGACTTATTCCAAAGAGTGATCCTAACACCCAGAGGACTCAGCAACAGTCTGCATGCAGGGCAGATCGCTCCGCATTTAATGGTATGCTGAAACTAGAGAATGCTCCACATCAGCCTGACATCGATGAAAGAAATGCACAGAATCCAGAGTCTTTAAATATAAGAATCTGATACCAACAATAGCAAAAGTGTGAAAAAGTTTCACCGGGACCACAGAGAATGACTCGGGTTAAATGGATTGGTATGCCTGGAACCCAGAGTCAGTCTTATGCCAATAAACTTCTGGGATGAGGCCTTTTTGTAATCAGGTCAAGAATTTTTTCCCATTTTCCTCATTTTTCTGGACCTATGCAAACAACGGCGATTGCCACTATCACACCTTTACTATATTTTTTTACTCTTATCCTTTAAGGAAAAAAAAAACACAACTTACTGAACTTAAAAACAAATAACTATAGTAGAATGCCTGTCTCGAATATAGACAGTGGGTGGGAAGGGGGGAGGGGGTAATGTTACACTGGTGAAGGGGGGTGTTCTTGTTATGACTGTAACCCAACTATGATCATGTTACTTAAATAAAAAATATATTTCAAAAAAAATTTTAAAAAAATAAAAGGTTTAGAAATGTACAAAAAAACATTATGACTGGGGAAATTATAGTCTACTTGATAAAACTCTAAACCTAATCTCAGACTATTCAGGATTGGGATGTTATTTTTTTTTTGTTTGAAGGGCACAAGAGCCATACTAAGCCATGACTCTGCATACAACTCTTCTACCCACTGTGCTATTGCTCTGACCCCTGGGGTATTTTTTTAAATAAAATATAAAAACATTAGCATTGGGATGGTAAGTAGAAATAAGATAAAAATAAAGCATTCCAAGGAGTTCCACTTGATTAGATTACAGGGAACATTAAGTTAGAATTTGGTATTTGATCCAACAGAGCAGAATGACAAGCAGAACAGTAAAGCAGACAGTGATTTGACATCCCATGAAAGTATCCTTTGTTTATTTAACTTTAATCAAAGGAAAACTGCTTTAGAAAAATAGTACTCAGAGCTCTGCTATTATCACCACTTTTCAAATATTCTTTAAAGTTATTAAAAATAATGACATAAGAGACAAAGCAGTAATATAATAGGTTGGATGTTTGCCTTGCATACTGCCAGTACCAATTTGATCCTTGGCACCACTATGGTTCCCCCAAACAATCCATAAGCAGTCCAAACTCCCCACCTCTACTATAAACACACACACACACACACACACACACACACACACACACACACTATCTAAAATAATGACAGAAGCACTGACAAGATAGGGCAAAGGGGAAGGCACAAACCTTGCAGCCTCAGGACCCAATTCAATCCCAGTGCCACATAATCCCTACCCCTACCCAAGCACCAGGAGTGATCTCTGAACAGAGCCAAGAATAAACGCTGAACATATCTGGGTTTTACAATAAATTCCCCCTCCATGTGTTAACAATCAAGTTCCTTATATGTTTACCTTAAACATAAACTTTTGTTCATGTCTAGTCAGCTGACCTTAGAAGTTACTCATGGGTATTAGATAATAGAGCTTTCTTAAGCACTTCACCCAAGTCAAGCATACTTGATAATTACAGCCTCTTGAAACTTCTTTTTTTTGGCTTTTTGTCTTTTTGGGCCACACCCGGTGGCGCTCAGGGGTTACTCCTGGCTATGAGCTCAGAAATTGCGCTTGACTTGGGGGACCATATGGGATGCTGGGGGATCGAACCGCGGTCCGTCCCAGGCTAGCGCAGGCAAGGCAGGCACTTTACCTCTAGCGCCACCACGCCGGCCCCTTGAAACTTCATATTTGAAAATAACTTTTCTTTTCTAGATGGTGGGATTTACTTTCCTCTTTATATGAAAACTTTTTTTTTTAATTTTTGGGCCATACTCGGCAGGGGTTACTCCTGCCAAGGATTACTCCTGGCTCTCAGGGGTTACTCTTGACTCTGCTCTGAAATCGTTCATGGCAGGCACGGGAGACATTATGGGATCCAGGGATTCGAACTACTGTTAGTTCTGGGCCTGCTGCTTGCAAGGCAAACGTCCTATCGCTGTGCTATCTCTCCAGCCCATGAAAACTTTTTCTAGAAATAGGTAATCAGATACAAGATTTCATGGAGGCCATTGCCATTTTAAAAACATGAAACTTGGCAGTAGAGATAACTGAAAGGGCTAATAAGTGCATGCTCTACAAGCAAGAAATCCTGGTTTGTTACCCCATAAGCCAGAATCCCCAGAGCACTTGATTCAGAAGAGCCAGAAGCAGTCCTCAAGGATTGCCAGGTGTGGCCCCAAAACAAAAGCAAATAAATAAAGCCTCTAGGACTAATCCTTAAAAATAAATAAATAAATAAATAAAATATAATGAGTTTATCAGGAACTGCCCAGTCACTAGCCTGAATTAGCCCAAAGAAATGGAAACCACATTCCTTTGAAAAGCAAGCACACAACACCAGATGCAGAATCTGAGGCACCATCCAGAGAAGAAATGACCCCCTCAGTAGAGAAACTTCAAAAGAACATATAAGAGCATGAAAAGAACCTCAGGAATCCCAGACTCTTCAGGTGACAATACCTCAGGTGACAACAGAAAGCCTAGGTAGGGCAAGTTTGGGAAAAGCCCTTCACATAAACAATGTTTATGGGAGGAGGCCTTCTCCACCCTGGAAATCTGCCTAAATCTCAAGGTGAAATGGGTACTCTCCTCTGGACTCATTCTCTCTGGAGAAGACCCCTTCTCACTTGAACATGCATCTCTCTTTCTCTCCTCTAATTCTCTTAAGCAAAATTTTGTTTTGTTTTGTTTTTGGGTCACACCAGCAGTGCTCAGGGGTTACTCCTGGCTATACGCTCAGAAATCGCTCCTGGCAGGCTCAGGGACCATCTCCTCCTAAAATTATTTTTCTAGATAGATGATAGCATTCCTGGATAATCTAAGCAGAAATTAAGACTTAGTTTCCTCTTCCTGCAAAGAGCAGTTCTTCCTGACATCTGGGATCCATAAAAATCCAGAGCTCCCTGAGAACTCTGCTGTGGACCAGTTTCCACACCAGATTTAGATAGACTTAAAGTCACAACTTGACAGAGGCCTGATAGGGACTGCTGTCCATGATACATAAGTGCTCATAATAGATTTAGAGTGCTCATAACAGATTCAATGTCCCCTTAGGGACTTAGAAGGGGAAAAGGTGGAAGCACTCCTCTCTCAAGGGTACCTTCTTCCCTCCCTCCCACTTCACGTAAGTCACCTACAACATATAACTGGCAAGATAGCCAAGGAGTCAAGTGTCCTGCAACATTGTTTGAGAATCACACAAGGAACTCACTGCTTTGGGGAGGGGTCACTCTTCTCACCTAAAACAATTCTAGTGATTTTTAAAAATTATCTGATTTTACAATAGCTCACTATTATAAAATACATTTTAAATAATTGTATTATAAATTTTTAATATTTTATAAAGTATAACAAACCCATAATTGCCTAACTAAATTGACCCCAAGTAACATCCTAAAGTTTTGAGACATGTCACCCACCATTTTTAAATAGAAAAAGCCTTTTTTTTTCCTTTTATCTTTTGTTTGTTTTACGCCACACCCAGTAGTCCTCAAAAGCTACTCCAGGCTCCATGCTGATGGTATCATGTGATGCTCTGCAAAGAGCACAAGGCTCATGTAAGCAATCACCAAACTCTTAGCTTTCTTGTACAGGAAGGAAATATTTTCAATAAACTAGTGTTTCCCACTAGTTTCAGCCCAAGTTTGATCTTACTTCAGAGACCATATTTTGTCTATAACATGAACCAGAAAACTGCACTTGAAAGAATTTGAAAAAAACTTTTTATTTTTTTCTTTTTAATTGTTTTTATTTTATTTTATTTATTTATTTATTTTATTTTTAATTTTTTTTGGGGGGGTTGGTTTTTGGGTCACACCTGGCAGCGCTCAGGGGCTAGTCCTGACTCTATGCTCAGAAATCACCTCTAGCAAGCACAGGGGACCATATGGGATGCTGGGATTCGAACCACCATCCTTCTGCATGAAAGGCAAAGGCCTTACCTCCATGCTATCTCTCTGGCCCTATTTTTAATTTTTTAATTTTTGTCTTTTTTTTTTTATCTTTTTTTCTTTTTGTTTTTGGGGGGATTTGGGGGTTGGTACCCCAGATGGGACACGATTATTTTTTTCATGTTTCTGTTTTTCAATAGAAAACTGGGGAAACGGGGCCGAGAAGGTGGCGCTAGAGGTAAGGTGTCTGCCTTGCAAGCACTAGGCTAGGACGGACCGCGGTTCGATCCCCTGGCGTCCCATATGGTCCCCCCAAGCCAGGAACGACTTCTGAGCGCATAGCCAGGAGTACCCCTGAGCATCAAATGGGTGTGGCCCAAAAAAAAAAAAAGAAAAAAAGAAAACTGGGGAAACGGATCACAAATATCATATGGGATTAAATATTCAACCCAAAAAACTTCTCACAGAGATTAAAAATCCTGAAAAGTGGGCCTGAGCATAGCAGTAGGGCATTTGTCTTGCATGTGGCCAATCTGGGAAGGACCTGGGTTCTATTCCAGGCTTCCCATACAGCCTGCCAGGGATGATTTCTGAGTGCAGAGCCAGGAGTAACCCCTGAATGCCAGTAGGTGTGGCCTGGAAAGCAATCAATTAATCAATAAAGTTTTTTTTTTAAATCCTGTAAAGTAAGGAAAAACATGAAGAAAGGTATTTTCTTGCATGCAAAGATATTAAATTACATGCAGGACAAACTTAAGCCTAAACTTAAGCCTAAACAATCTCAGGTCTTGAAAGTTTGGCCCTCACATTTATCTTTTTTTTTTGGTTTTTAGGGTCACCTCTTAATAAAAAGGTTGTTCTGACCAGATAATACAAAAATTCTGTTTATGATTTATTAAAAAGTTCCTGGTTTACAGCCACCCTAAACCTCTGTTTTTCACCCTCGGAGTTAACAACGACCATTATATCACATCCTATATATTCTTCCCCATCATGTCAACAATTCTAAAATAAGAAAATGCACAATTTGCCATTAGTTAATTCTTCTATAATAAACATCAAACTTTTTTCTCACCTCAAAGATGATGACTGTTGCCGGTGAGGGCTAGAGGTAAGGTGTCTGCCTTGCAAGCACTAGTCAAGGAAGGACCGGTTTGATCCCCCAGCCGTCCTATATGGTCCCCCCACCCAAGCCAGGGGCAATTTCTGAGCTCTTAGCCAGGAGTAACCCCTGAGCATCAAACGGGTGTGACCGAAAAACCGGTTTGATCCCTGAGCGTCAAACTGGTGTGACCCAAAAACAAAAAAACAAACAAACAAAAAAAAGATGATGACTGTCAAGGAACTGGGTATTTTGATGTTTTCTTTGAAAGGCCAAAGTGGAATCATTTAAGCCCATTACTATCAAAGTCTTAAGGCTAGGTGCCATTTTCCAAAAGCAGAATTTCATTGTTCTTCCTTTTGTTTAGAAATGGGGGGGTGGGAAGGATGAGGGAGAGTGGGGGTAGGGAGGTGTTACACCTGGCTGTACTCAGGGTTAGATCCTGGCAGTATTGGGGACCATGTGGTGCTTGGCTTCCTGCATTCTGAGCAAATGTTCAGAGCTCTCTCCCCAGGCCCAAATGAGAAATTTAAATTTTCCCATCAGTATCAAAAAACAGTCTGCATAAGAATTCTATATGACAGATAGTGGCCTTCTCTAAGCATGACCTTACCTAAAAAAATAAACTTAGTTTATTACCTTCTCTTTTTAAATTTAGATTATATCTCTAAAGAAACCTCTTCACACCCTCTTTTCCCCATACACACCCAGACCTTCTAACTATAAAAGTTCTCCATTTGGTGTTAGGAGACAGCTAAAAGGGCTGGAGTCCATCCACTGAATGCAAGAGTCCAAGTTTCAATTCCCAGCACTGTATGATTTTGTTCCTGTCCCCTCTTCACACCTCAAGCTATGAGCAATAAAAAAAAATAATAAATTAACTCCACTATATACAACCTCTCTGGTCACCCCGACATTATGTCAACTTCTCTGAGCACCCCTAGTAAGCACTATTAAGACAGGTTACTTACTGACAACTCACATGTACTCAGAATAATTTTGTTACTTAATAATGAGTATCGAGGCCGGGCGGTGGCGCTAAAGGTAAGGTGCCTGCCTTGCCTGCGCTAGCCTTGGAAGGACAGCTGTTCGATCCCCCGGTGTCCCATATGGTCCCCCAAGCCAGGAGCAACTTCTGAGCACATAGCCAGGAGTAACCCCTGAGCGTTACTGGGTGTGGCCCAAAAACCCAAAAAAAAAAAAAATGAGTATCTAAAAACATTCTGGGATCAAGGAGGTAGTTAATAGTGCTGAAGTATATATAGAGCTCTGGGTTTGATTCTCAGCACTCCATGGTCCCCCAAACACCAGAAATAATGACCCCTGATTACAAAGCCAGGAGTTGTCCATGAGAGCTACCAGGTGTGGCCCACTCCCAAATAAATAAATGAATAAATAAATAAATAAATAAATAAAATCATTCTGATAATATCTTCCTAGTTAATTGCATTCAGTTCTCCCTACAACCCAAAATAACTAAAAATTACCTAAAATTAGTCACCTGTGATGTTTCCAAACAAATGATTAGTAATTTTCCCCCTGAAACTTCAGATAAAAAGCATCCTATTGGGGGCCAAAGCAGTGTTGCAAGCTGTAGGGTGTTTGCCTTGCAAGTGCTAACCTAGGACAGACTGCGGTTCGATCCCCTATATCCCATATGGTCCCCCAAGCCAGGAGCAATTTCTGAGCACATAGCCAGGAATAACTCCTGAGCATGACTGTGTGTGCCCCAAAAACCAAAAAAAAAAAAAAAAAAAAAATAGCATCCTACTGAACACTATGAGAAAAGAGTAAGGTCTCATGACACATTTTTTAAAGTATATTAAATCTGCCAGGAGTGATTCCTGACCACAGAACCAGGAATAAAACCTGAGGGCCAAAAAAACCTGAGGGCCACTGGGTGTGGCCCAAACACCAAAAAAAAAAAAAAAAAAAAAAGCAAAAGAGTAAAAAAAAAAAAATAGAGGGGGAAGATGTTGGATAATTCATACGTAACATGCAAGAGCTAAATTACCCAACTACATTCTTTGCCTACATTTACCCTTTTTGAAGAGGGGGTGTTGGGTCATACCCACACGTGCTCAGGATTACTACTGGCTCTGCTTTACTCAGGAATCACTCTAGGCAGGCTGTGTGGACCATACAGGATGCTAGAGATCTAACCTGGGTAGGCTGCATGCAAGGTAAACGCCCTACCCACTATGCTATCGCTCTAGCCCCATATCCTTTTAAATATAATAATTATAATAAATACTTGAATTCTACTGACATGACATGTTAATGACTATGGATTTTACATGTGTTTCACATTATCATCCACATACCTATTCCAAAATAAGACCATTAAAACTCACTAATTTAAATTTTATTGAAACTCACTAAGAGGTTGCCTCAGGCCAAAGTCTGGTTTTTCTCCCCTTTCCACAAGGGCTTAGCTAGAGTTTGTCCCACAGTTCAGTCACTCATTGTGAAAACATTTATTGAGCGCCCATTACAAGATAGAGTTTGTACCACAGTTCAGTCACTCATTCTGAAAACATTTATTGGGCTCTTATTACCAGCTAATTACTGGTAAACACAACAGTGTTTACAGTAAAGCACTCCCTCTTACAGAAATCTTCATTCAAGTTGAAAAGAGATAAAACAGACAACTAGTCAGGATCAAAGTTATATTCATTTACCCAAAATGACTTCTCTACAAAGCCAATCTTTTAAAAGTATGTAACAAGGGGCCGGGCGGTGGCGCTGGAGGTAAGGTGCCTGCCTTGCCTGCGCTAGCCTAGGACGGACCGCGGTTCGATCCCCCGACGTCCCATATGGTCCCCCAAGAAGCCAGGAGCAACTTCTGAGCGCATAGCCAGGAGTAACCCCTGAGCGTCACAGGGTGTGGCCCAAAAACCAAAAAAAAAAAAAAAAAAAAGTATGTAACAAGATTAAGTCAACCATTCAAAAAGTAAACTGGGGAGGGAGGATAAAATCCATTGGCTACTGACATATTGCCATCCCATACCATTGAATCTTTCACTAAATCAAAGAAAAATGAAGCAAACTTTAATATTAATTAGATTTTCTTAGTTTTTAATTGAGCTTCTATCATAGATATCATATGATATCATAGATATAATAGATTGATGTGTTTCATACATAATCATTTCAACACCTATCACCAGCATGGCTTCCCTCTAAGAAAGTTTCTAAGATTCCTTCCATCACACAGCTCTACTTCTCAAGCTCAAACAAATCCTCAGTTGTGATGCCTTTGGCTGTTTGTCATTCCTTGACTATACTTATTTTGTTTATAACACACATATGAGGTGATCTTTTGAAAGTGGAGGTGGTGACAAGTATTCACCTCTAAAGTATTCACATCTAAAAAAAAATGCTAAACTGAAATTTCACACTATTGCAAATCAATAAGTTGATTAAAATAAAGTTCAAAGAGAATTTCTTTATAAAACCTAGTGGGTATGTGAGAATGGCTAATTCCCAAATAAAGAAGTTGACTCAAAAACCCAAAACCCCAACATCTCATTATTCATGAAGCTACTGCAGGTTTGGGAAAATCAAAGGAGTGTTGTAATTTGACATACAGTCTATCCCAGTGAGAGAACAGTTTCAACATCCACTTCATGAGGTCCCCTAGCTTGCAAACTGTACCATAAGCCAGGCAATGATATCTAGCACTCATGGATGGCTGGAAGAAAAGGAAAAGATCCAGGAACTAGAGTGGGAAGCAGCAACAGAAGTTCCTGGCTCAGAGGCCAGAAAGATAGTATAATAGGTAGAGTCCTTGCCTTGCATGTGTCTGACTTGGCTAGATTCCAGGCACCCCAAATGATCCTCTGAACCAACCATGAGTAATCTCTGTGCGTAAAACCCCGAATAAGCCCTGAACACCACTGGGTGTGGAAGGCATGGGAAGAAGTCCCTGGGCTCAGGCTGGCACCTGCCATGACCCTCCAACAAGTCTAACTCCACAACATGGAACCTATGTAACATTCACCAGTTTTATTTTAAGCAATCAAGGCTCAGTGTAACTTACCCTGCCTTACTTCGCCTATTTATATAAATGGACTGAACTAGGTGTTAGCTACTGCTACAGCTGCCTTTTATGTCATCTCGGTGTTGTCTCATTCGAGTTGGCCCGTGTTCCTAAGAACTGGTGACAATTCGTGTGTGTATCCCCTGAGGAAAGCTCTTCTGAAAGTGAATGCTCCTTAAATAAAAAGAGACAAGAACCAAGTCAGGCAGAGTGTCTCATTAGCCAGCCTCTACCATTCTACCAAAGTGCTCCTTGCACATCTATTTCTAGGTCTAGAACTGGGGAGAGGAGACTCTCATGTTGAAACTCATGTATGTACAGTCTGTCATGCTCCCTCCCTTTCCTGAACCTCTGACTTCAAGAGCAAAAGTAAAACCTTTTACAGTGCTCCCACAGTCAAAAGTTTGCAGCAAACTTTCAAGGGGACACCAACCCTCTCCCCAAAAGCCCTGCCACTAGAGAGACCCATGTGTTCCACCCAGCCGCCTTCCACCAAATAATTAATAACAATAATAATAATGTCAACAGCTAAAAAAGAAACCTTGACGAATCCACCTTTCTTGGGTGGGGAAAGACTTTCAAAACCTCACCCCCATTCCCGCCACCTCTCAACCCCAACTCCGGAACCCCTGAGGTCACCAGGGGCTCAGTTCGCGCGCCACCACCCTGATGGTGGGGGGCAGGGAAGGAGAAAGGAGGGGGGTCTCCCAGGAAGCACACACCTGAGTTGGAGCGTCAGGGGAGAGAGAGCAGGAGCACCCAGTTCCTGCGATCGGGGCGGAGTCTCTGCCTCCCCCCCGAATCTGAGCTGCCGCCGTGGTTACTCGCAGCGCCGCGCGGGTGGATGTCACTCCCGGGCAGGCTGAGCGAGTGTAACCCGACGCGCCCGGCACCGGCGCGCCCCCGCCTCCCCGGCGACTTCCTCCTCCTCCTCCTCCTCCTCCCTCTCCTCCACCTCCTCCGGCCTCTGCTCCTCCTCCTTCTTCTCCTCCTCCTCCCAGCGCCCCGAGGCCACAACCTAGGCGGCTCGGGCCTTGTAGGGGTTCGCGGAAATGCACGGTGGTGAGCTCTAGGTCTCCGCCGACCCCTGCACTGGACACCCCTGGGATCCGGGGCCTGCGATCGGCGGCTGCGCTTCTGCCTTCCGTGCTGCCGCGCAACTCTGCAGACCCTCCAGCACGCCTCGCCAGCCTGCAGGCAGCCAAAAGGGGACCCGGCGGGTCCCTGCTGAAAGGAGCCGGTGGACGCGTCAGTTGTCCTCGGGCCTCCCCAAGCCCGGCCGCCTGCGCCACCTGCCCAGGCCCAAGCGATCCTCGGCTACTTGCAAGCCCGCTCGCGGCCCGGCTTACCTGATTTTGCGCTTCCCCCGCTCTCTCTCTCGGCAGGCGGGCAGGCAGGCTTCTCCGGGCCTAGAAACGCATCTAGGAAGCTGGCGGACCCCTGGGACCCCGCCAGCAGAGCCCCAAGCTCAAGCTCTGAGCTCTCTCTCCCCTCCTCCCCTACCCTCCCCGCGCGGCTTTGCAGGCTCCTGGGGCCTCCTGGCCCCACTTCTGAATGTCAGCGCAGGGGTCCCGCAGAGAGGACCAAGCCCAGGCCCCGGGGGGTGGGATGCTGAGCAAAGGCTGCACAGGCCAGGCCTCGTCCAGGTAGGGGGGCGCGAAGCGAAGAACCCCTGCAGCTGAGCCACAGATTTCCCAGTTGCACCCCCTCCTTCCTAAACCGACCCTGCCCACTGAGCATGCCCAGCTCACTTGTTGGACCCGCAAGTACTAGGCGAGCCCAAGCAGACCCCAGGAGGGTAAAGAGTGTGATCAAATGAGTCCTCCTTCTTCAGAGCTTTCCTTTCAAGACTTCAGGGAGTTCGGGGCTGCTTATAAAATAAAAGTTTTAACTGGAGTCTTGGGAAATAGCCACGGTGTGGGTCTCCAAGACGCAAAGGATGGCAGCTAAGTTCATTTGTACTAAAATGTCAGTGGCAGGTTTTTTATTTTACTCAGTTAAGTATTTACTAGGTCATATTCATATCTTTATAAATACCACATAGTCATGCTTATTGGCCCGCAGGACTAAGCACAATCATGGAGTTTCAAACTCAAGTCACTTCCCAGTGGAGTCTTATCTATTAGAGCAGGGCTACTAGGTCTTGGATACACATTAGGATGCAAGATGAGAGGGGGCTTGTAAAAATTCTCCGTGCCAGTTTTCCATCTTCAGACAAATTGAATCCGTGTACATTAGAACCTGCAAATCCTTGTTTTACAACCGACTCCCCAAGGCTCTCCAGGAAAGCCAGTCGCATCCGCTAGCTACTTGATATATCGAACTGCAACTTCTCGTTGTTAGTATAGACTCAGTGATACTATAGACTATTCTGAAATTTGCCTAGGGCCGTTTTCTGATTTCACAAGGTCTTTAAGTGATTCCGCTGCACACTATAGTCTGAGATCTACTGCTAGGAAGCTCCTGAGCTGATTTTTTATGAGACGCAACCTGTAATGCCCCAGTGCATTCACATTTCACATCCAAAGCATATCTAAAAGCAGCATGTTGCACAGAAAAGGAAGAATCTGGTTGAATTAAGTTACCAATCCTGGATTTCCTCTCCAGTAATTCTCCTAGAACAGTTTATTGCTTGTAAATTGGAGACCTTTTGTGAATTCACTTCTGTGCTCTGGGGCCTAGTATCATGCTTGCAATATAATAGATGTTTGATAAGTGTTTATTGATTTCAAATGACTGCTTAGATGAACAATTTGTTCCAGTGCTATTATATCTACTGTTTATTTTTCCCCACAAGTCCTGGTCACCTGGCGAACTAACAAGCCAGCAGGGATTCACTTATTCAAGTTGTTCAGTTGGAATTTAGTTCAATAAATGACCTATTACTGAGCCCAAGTACAGCAGAAAGGATGTTTGCCTTGTATGCAGCCAACCTGGATTTGACCCCTGGCATCCCATCTGGTACCCCAAGCACCTCGAGGATTAATTCTTGAGTGCAGAGCCGGGAGTTACTTTTGAGCACCTCTAGCTGAGGCCCCCCAAAAATAAAATGGAAACAACAAAAAGGCCTATTATCATTCATTACTATCTAATCCAAATGGGAAGACCTGATGGAATGGGAGAAATTAAAGATTTTTTGTTTGTTTTTGGGGGGCCAAACTAAGTGGTGTTCAGGGGTTACTCCTGGTTCTGTGCTCAGAAATTACTCCTGGCAGGCTCGGGGACCATATGGAATGCCAGAGATCTAACCTGGATCTGTCTGGGTCAGCCATGTGCAAAAAAAAACGCCCTACCTACTGTGTTATCACTCCAGCCCCAGTAATTAAAGAATTTTGAGAAGATGAGAAAATCCAGAAGCATTAAACAAGATTTTTCGTATCAAATTTGGGGGTCCAAAGCAAAGTAGAAAGTCTCTAGTCATCTCATAGAATTCAGAAAATTCACCATAGGATAAAGGTATCTATGAAAGGGGCTTAAAGGAGGCAAGATAAGGAGGCTTAACATGATTACCCTGGCTTTTCTCTTTCTAAACAATCAGCTTCTGTCCTGATTGCACTTACCACCCTCCATACACACATCTAATCCCAACTGCATCCTTGAAAAAAATTAAATAAGAAGTTTTTAAATTGTCACTTTCATTTACTGACTAAAATATTACCTTCTTACCATTATTCAAAATAAATTAGACATCCACTTTTGTTTCAGGTAAAGATGGCTTTAAAGAATTTAGGTTATTAGAGAACTGGAAAGATTGCACAGCAGGTAGAGTGTCTGCCTTGCACACAGTTGATGGGGTTTGATCCTCAACATCCCATATGGATGGTCCCTGTAGACCACCAGGAGTGATTCCTGAGTGCAATTAACCCTGCACAGCCAGGTGAGGCACCCCACAAAAAATTAAGTTACTAATCTTTAATGATAAAGCTAAAACATTTCTAATAGTGTAGGTTTGGAGCTGTGCAAGAGAAATAGTAGAGCAGAAAAGGCACTTGCCTTGCCCACAACTGTAGCAAGTCAGCCCCTGAAGAGGTTGACTGATGGTGGGATGGAGGATGAGGCCTTTTTCTTCCAGCTCGGAGCACGCGTCTGCCACCCTGTCTAGCCCACGGTTCTGAGGTGTAACGGCGGGTAAACAGCTCGCAGACAGTCAGGCTCGTGGAAATATTTGCTTTATTCGGAGGACAAAACTGAAGTCCAAAGACTCAGCTTCCGTTCCAGCCAAAAAGCTCCGGCCTTCCACAGACCCTTGTTTTTATTCCCCAGAGTCAGGTACCACCCAATGGTGGGATCAGATACCAACCAATGGTGGAAGCAGAATCAGGTCCTACCCTAGGGTGTGGGCAGAATGCCAGGTCACACCCTAGGGTAGGGCACAATCACCAATAAGTTTAGGGTGAGTAACATAGTAATCCCCCAAAATATTTACATACACAACACACAAACAACACAAACTTTATACATGGCATCCTATTTGGTACCCGGGGCATCATCAGAAGTGATCCCTGAGCACAGAGCCATGAGTATATCCTGAGCACTGCTGGTGTGACACAAAACAAACCAAAAAATATTTCGTGGTGTTGCCCTTTATGGTCTATAAAAAGTTACGGAATCAAAAATGATTCCCCACTGAGGCCTATGAGATAGCTTACTTATGTAAGCAGCTAAACACATGTGGCTTAAAAACAAATTGAGAAGTAGAATTATACCCTATTATTCTATCAATATTTTATAAAGGAAATAAAATGTATTATTTTATTTATGGGGTCTGAGTGATAGCACAGCAGTTAAGGCATTTGCATTGCATGGGGCCCACCTGGGTTCAATCCCTGGCAACCCAAATGGTTCCCAGAGCCTGCCAGGAGTGACTTCTGAGAGTACCTCGAGATATGGCCCCAAAACAAAACAAAAAGTTTGGGGATGGGCCCGAGAGATAGCACAGCGTCTTTTGCCGTGCAAGCAGCTGATCCAGGACCAAAGGTGGTTGGTTCGAATCCAGGTGCCTGCCAGGAGCTATTTCTCAGCAGACAGCCAGAAGTAACCCCTGAGCACCACTAGGTGTGGCCCAAAAACCAAAAAAAAAAGTTTGGGGACTGAAAAGACAGTGCAGGGGTAAGAAAATTGCCTTAAATGTGTCCAGACCCCAGGATTAAGTCCTGAGTAGCACTGGTGTGGCGCTAAAACAAAACAAACAAAAATTATAAAGTTTTGCATTTAATCTCTCTCTCTCTCTCTCTCTCTCTCTCTCTCTCTCTCTCTCTCTCTCTCTCTCTCTCTCTCTCTCTCTCTCTCTCTCTCTCTCTCTCTCTCTCTCTCTCTCTCTCTCTCTCTCTCTCTCTCTCTCTCTCTCTCTCTCCCTCCCTCCCTCCCTCCCTCCCTCCTTCCCTCCCTCCGTTGCAGACCTTTCCTGGAGGGACCTCAGGGAATCATATGTGGTGCCGGTGATCAAAACCAGGTTTGCAGGCGAAGCAGGGCCTTATAAGTTCTCCATATACTCCAGACCATGAGTAATTTTTTTTCAAAATTGTTTTTTGGAGGAGAAATAATAATTTAGGAATTGTGTTTCAACATTTAAAACACCCTCCTCACATATTTACACTAGCTACTGCTTCTCTTTGCTTAAGGAATAAAAGCAAAAGGTGGAGGGTTAAAAGGGGCAGGTGGTATAAAAGGGGAAAACAGGAAACTGAGCTACAGTACAGCAAGGGAAAGGACTTTCCCAAAACAAACTGTAAAACATAAAGCAATTATTTCAGCAGAATGCAGTGCTTAGAAGTTAGAATCTTAAGAGGTTTTTTGGTTACCATAAGCATGACTCAGCGGTTGGAATTCAACTATGTTTACTGTCTTTGAGGATATCGAATAACTCTAATGCCACCTAATTCATTTCTGATGTGCCTATGAAATTTTCAGCAGTCATGGGCTGCAATCTCATATGGCTATCTAAATCTGAAAAACTTCCATTAGTTCTTGTCCTAACAGAGCCTATATTTGTCTGCCATTAATTTAATCTTGCTTTTGTAATGTTGCCATTTGAATTTTGGTTATTGCTTCTAGCCTAGTGTAACAAAATTAGCAGGAAGTTATTTTCTTTACAACACTGGAAAATATACTATTTGATGCTAAAGTGTTGCAGGGAAGTAGAAAAATTATATTCTATCCCTTGAAACTTTGAAACAATGAAAAAAACACTAAATAGACTGGCAAGAAGAGGAACATTTAATAATACTATGTCTATTTTCTTTACACAGAGAAATTCAGTAAATCATCAAATCAGAGCCAGAGATAGCACAGTAGTAGGATGTTTGTCTTGCACAGAACCGATCCAGGACAAAAAGTGGTTTTAATCCTAGCATCCAATATGGTCCCCAGTACCTGTCAGGAGCGATTTCTGAGCACAGAGCCAGGAGTAACTAACCCCTGAGCGCTGCTGGGTATGACCCAAAAACAAACAAAAAAACCCACCAAATGAGTCACTTGAAATAATATTCAAAAATGGCTTTCAGTCCCCTCTTTAAGTAGCAACAGCAGACAAAGGACATTGGAGGGAGGGGTTACTAACCTTGGAGGATCAACAGGACCTTTCACTTGAGAACAATGCTTAGAGAACAAGGACATCTTGACTATACCCTAGATTTTTACTTCTTTATTTATTTACTTTTGGTTTTTGGGTCACCTCTGGCAGCGCTCAGGGGTTACTCCTGGTTCTATGCTCAGAAATCGCTCCTGGCAAGCTAGGGAAACCATATGGGATGCCAGGATTCGAACCACTGTCCTTCTGAATGCAAGGCAAATGCCCTACCTCTATGCTATCTCTCCAGCCCTGTACCCTATATTTTATTGCTCATTTGGTAAGAGATAAAGGAACTAGGGTCAGGGAAATAATGTATGCACACTCCCCACCTGGTTTGTGTTTGTTACTGGTTTGGGGGGCCACACCCAGCTCAGGGCTTACTCCTGGTTTAGGAATTACTCCTGGAGGTGTTCTGGGGACCACATGGGATATCAGGGATCTAGCCTGGGTGGGCTGCAAAGTTACCCTCTGGCCCCTCCCTACCGGGTTTGATTTCTGGCACCACCTAATCCCCAGGGCACAATGAAGTGCAGCCAGTTCTGAAGGTTCTCCATGCCCACACAGCACTCTAGGGTGAGTAACATCTCATCCTCTGGCTGCCCAAGAATTGCCAGTGATGGCTTTGGACTCCTGCAAGCCACTTAGTCACCTCACACCTGCCTCCCAAAAAGAGATAAAGAGCCTGGAAGCATTTTTTTTAATATGTATCACCTTAAAAATCTCTCTTTTTTAAAAAAATTAATTATTTTTTAATAAGGAAGTATTACCATTCTAAACTCAAACACATTCAATGCTTAGTATAGTACATCAAAGGTATATCTTTGGGGCCTGGCGGTGGCGCTAGAGGTAAGGTGCCTGCCTTGCCTGCGCTAGCCTAGGACAGACCTAGGTTCGATTCCCCCCCCCCCTGCGTCGCATATGGTCCCCCAAGCCAGGAGCGACTTCTGAGCGCATAGCCAGGAGTAACCCCTGAGCGTCACCGGGTGTGGCCCAAAAACCAAAAAAAAAAAAAAAAAAAAGGTAAATCTTCTTCTTTACAGTAAGATCTCTGAAAACATTATAACATAATTACAGGATACACACAAAATTAAATATATCAGAATGATGCAACTATTCAGTACTGCATACAGTGCATTATTTATAAGACACCACAAGGACACAATTCTTATAAATTAACATGGATTATTGTTCTCAGGTTTGTGCTATTAATACCTGTTAGTGATAGTGACCATCAACTTTTTTTAAGGTTTGGAGTCAAAGGAACAACTGTAAAAACAATATTAGTGTGGCAGTTATCGTTTGCATGGGCCCACCAAAGAATGGGGTTCATGGAAAGGAAAAACTTTGGCCTAAGTACAAGGAGACCCTACCCCTGAAGTTTCCTGACAAAATACCATTTCTAGGCTCCAGGCAAACCAGTTTGTCCAATCCCGTTCATTGTCTGCAGTGCCCATACAGTTATATCTTTCACAGTCTCTGTTGTTGATCTCACGCCTCTGCATTAAAGGTCCTGGAATCTGTACATCCCACATTGAAGTCAGGATGGTGCAGAGCGGAGTCTAATTTCATCTCACAATTAACGAGCAATGCAGAAAGCACTGCCCAGTACGCAAGTCGTTGTTGTTTAAATCTTCTCAGTGTTAAGGGAAGACTCTTTTGAGTAAATCGATGT